>NC_090249.1:1420398-1427898 GCF_037325665.1 Littorina saxatilis | reverse complement strand
GTGTACCAAAAAGTCAATCCCTGAAGAAAAAACATCTTTGAACAGTTCTCCTACTATTCCATCAGGCCCAGCAGACTTTTGAGGTTTTAACTTTCTAATTGCAATGAAAACTTCTTCTTTTGAAATAGGACGATTCAAAATACCTTCATCGTCTTCATATTCTATTTCTTCAGCCTCAATTACATCTTTTTCCAATAATACTTTGAAATGCTGAAACCAGGTATCAACTGGTATGTTGTTCTTTATTTGTTTTCGTTTTGAGGATAATTTATGCATTATATTCCAAAATTCTTGTTGATCGTTTACAGATTCAATAAGTTTTTGTAATGTCAAATCATTATACAATCTTTTCTTTCTTTCTAACATGTTTTTATATTCCCGTGAGTGTGTGTGAGAGAGAGAGAGAGAGAGAGAGAGAGAGAGAGAGAGAGAGAGAGAGAGAGATGATGATGATGATGATCATGATGATAATGATGATCATGATCATGATGATGAAACATTGTTTTTCAATGATAGAGGTTTCTTACAACCGGTCCTTACTTCAAATACAAATTTTTAATAAGTGATAAACAAGTCAAACAAGCTGATGAGAGAGAGAGAGAGCGAGAGAGAGAGAGAGAGAGAGAGGGGGGCGGGTGTACACGCGGAAATTTGAGCAACATATCTTTGATGGAGTTATTTAACTTGCTTCGAGTATTTGCTTACCAAAGTGCTTGTACGGAAAATATTACTGTTTTACCTTGGATTAAGATCGAGCAGTTTTTGTTTAGGAACGTGTTGGTCATTTGAGTACTTGCATTCTTACTAGTTTGAGTGATTGGTAGTTTGATTTCTTCTTTGAAAGCCACAGGTTTGGAAATCTATTGAGGACGAGTTCGCGGACCATCCTTCCAAGCAAACTCGCAAAGTAACACAACTACCCCTGGCGGGCTACTATTACAACATCTCCGTGCATACTCGGGCCCACTACCCTGGAGGCACAGTGTGGATTAGGGCTGAGACAGATGAATTAGGTGAGTTTCCTATGAATCAGTCATTTTAAATATAATATCATTTCAAAGCTCCCAAACTGCACGTGACATATCTCTGTGGTCATTGCTGACATACCACACTGCACGTGACATATCTCTGTGGTCATTGCTGACATACCACACTGCACGTGACATATCTCTGTGGTCATTGCTGACATACCACACTGCACGTGACATAGCTCTGTGGTCATTGCTGACATACCACACTGCACGTGACATATCTCTGTGGTCATTGCTGACATACCAAACTGCACGTGACATATCTCTGTGGTCATTGCTGACATACCACACTGCACGTGACATATCTCTGTGGTCATTGCTGACATACCACACTGCACGTGACATAGCTCTGTGGTCATTGCTGACATACCACACTGCACGTGACATATCTCTGTGGTCATTGCTGACATACCACACTGCACGTGACATAGCTCTGTGGTCATTGCTGACATACCACACTGCACGTGACATATCTCTGTGGTCATTGCTGACATACCACACTGCACGTGACATATCTCTGTGGTCATTGCTGACATACCACACTGCACGTGACATAGCTCTGTGGTCATTGCTGACATACCACACTGCACGTGACATATCTCTGTGGTCATTGCTGACATACCACACTGCACGTGACATATCTCTGTGGTCATTGCTGACATACCACACTGCACGTGACATATCTCTGTGGTCATTGCTGACATACCGCACTGCACGTGACATATCTCTGTGGTCATTGCTGACATACCACACTGCACGTGACATAGCTCTGTGGTCATTGCTGACATACCACACTGCACGTGACATAGCTCTGTGGTCATTGCTGACATACCACACTGCACGTGACATAGCTCTGTGGTCATTGCTGACATACCACACTGCACGTGACATATCTCTGTGGTCATTGCTGACATACCACACTGCACGTGACATATCTCTGTGGTCATTGCTGGCATACCACACGTTTTTGTCATGGTAACCCCCCAAATTGACGCAAACAATCAGTGGGCGGGGATGTAGCTCAGTCGGTAGCGCGCTGGATTTCTATCCAGTTGGCCGCTGTCAGCGTGAGTTCGTCCCCACGTTCGGCGAGAGATTTATTTCTCAGAGTCAACTTTGTGTGCAGACTCTCCTCGGTGTCCGAACACCCCCGTGTGTACACGCAAGCACAAGACCAAGTGCGCACGAAAAAGATCCTGTAATCCATGTCAGAGTTCGGTGGGTTATAGAAACACGAAAATACCCAGCATGCTTCTTCCGAAAGCGGCGTATGGCTGCCTAAATGGCGGGGTAAAAACAGTCATACACGTAAAAGCCGTGGGAGTTTCAGCCCATGAACGAACAAACAGACGCAAACAATCTCCTGTTTTCGACCGCTTGTGCGATCGACACTTGCACGAATAGGAATTGTATAAACTGATACACACAGGTAGCTAAGCAAAACAACATGTTTTTGACAGATGATTTATTTGATTTTCTCCCTGTGTGTACACGTTGCCAAGTTCTGCCTATTTTGAATAAGGACAATGTTTTTTAAAATGAATACCTTTTTGTAAGGTCGATTTGGTGAGTACCCTTATAGCAACCAAACCTGTGATTGTAGATTTATATAACTACAATACATTAATTTGTGGTTTGCAAACTCTTGGTATAAAAAAGGCGACGTATACATTTTCAGCACCCGAAGAAGGGCCGGGACTTCATCCCAGTTTCGCTTACTGCCCTTCAACGAGCGAACATTGTGCTGCCTGTATCATCTATTTCAAGGTAAATGCTTCACACACACATACACACCCCACCCCCACCCCCCCCCCCCACTTAGGCATCATAGTATTTACACTCACGCACGCAAACACACACACACACACACACACACACACACACACACACACACACACACACACACACACACACACACAAAACGGGGTAAACCCAGGTAGGATGGCCCACATTCCCATTCACGCTTTCCCCTTTTGGTTCATGATCTGGGTGTAACAAAAAAAGATAACCCTGTACTTGTCTCATCAATAGTAAGAGAAATAATCTCAAACAGTTACAAAGATCACCTACAGATATTTATTGACGGCTCAAAACAAAATGATGACCAAGCTGGCTGTGCTTTTGTCATTCCTGACCTTAAAATAACTAAAGAATTTAAACTCAGCAAGGATGTGTCCATTTTCACTGCAGAAATGTACGCCATCTTAAGAGCATGCCACTATGTCAATGACCTCCCTCGACCCCCAACAAGAGTCGTGATTTTCTCCGACTCCAAATCAGCTCTGACTGCTCTCCAAAATGGTTCAAGAAACCGGGAAGAGCTTCAGACGGAAATATTGTTCATCTGTCACCAGATCATTGCATCTGGGACAGAACTGACCCTTATGTACATCCCCTCACACACAGGGATCAGAGGCAATGATATGGCTGACAGAGCAGCAAAAGAGGCTGTCACAGATCAAGCAGCATTTCATGACTTAAAATTAACAATGACGGAAGCAAAACACAAAATGGCCAAAGTTGCCTGGTGTCACTGGGAAACAGAATTAAAAACAGAAGGCAATGCCCATGGTTGGCTTATTCTGCCCCGACAAACAAAACAAAACAGGCCTACACTCCCCAACCCCCTCCTTAAAATACTTCGCAGAATTCGCACGGATGGATGCGCTCACAAGTTCTTCCCCCGTCTCTGTGAATGTGGACAGTTTATATCTTTTTTACACCTCTTTGACCGCTGCCAATCACACCAACACGATTTCCGCAACCTACACACCCTTGTCAACGAACACAAACTGAAACCCCATGAGTCTTTAGATAAACATTGCACGCTTCAATGGAAGCCAGCATACACCCTGTGTCTCTCAATATATAAAGCTGAAATAGGACATCTGTTTTGAAAACCTCATCCCCTTTCCTCCTTCCCACCCTCAATCCTCTCTTCCACCGACCCCCCCCCCCCCTCCCACGCCCAACAACTAAAGCGCCTAAAACACAAAGCATAGCTATACTCAATTGATCAAACAAGGCTTAAGCACATACTGCCCTCCTACCTGAACTTAAGTTCCCCATTCTGATATATTATTTTTAAAAATTATTTCAATATTTTCCTTTGGCTAAATGAAGATTCTGTTTTTATGATTTTTTGTGTGTGTGTGGATTCAAGTTGTTTTTTTATATTTAGTCAAGTTTTGACTAAATATTTTAACATCGAGGGGGAATCGAAACGAGGGTCGTGGTGTATGTGCGTGTGTCTGTGTGTGTGTCTGTGTGTCTGTGTGTGTGTGTAGAGCGATTCAGACTAAACTACTGGACCGATCTTTATGAAATTTGACATGAGAGTTCCTGGGTATGAAATCCCCGAACGTTTTTTTCATTTTTTTGATAAATGTCTTTGATGACGTCATATCCGGCTTTTCGTGAAAGTTGAGGCGGCACTGTCACGCCCTCATTTTTCAACCAAATTGGTTGAAATTTTGGTCAAGTAATCTTCGACGAAGCCCGGGGTTCGGTATTGCATTTCAGCTTGGTGGCTTAAAAATTAATTAATGACTTTGGTCATTAAAAATCGGAAAATTGTAAAAAAAAATAACAATTTATAAAACGATCCAAATTTACGTTTATCTTATTCTCCATCTTTTGCTGATTCCAAAAACATATAAATATGTTATATTCGGATTAAAAACAAGCTCTGAAAATTAAATATATAAAAATTATTATCAAAATTAGATTGTCCAAATCAATTTAAAAACACTTTCATCTTATTCCTTGTCGGTTCCTGATTCCAAAAACATATAGATATGATATGTTTGGATTAAAAACACGCTCAGAAAGTTAAAACAAAGAGAGGTACAGAAAAGCGTGCTATCCTTCTTAGCGCAACTACTACCCCGCTCTTCTTGTCAATTTCACTGCCTTTGCCATGAGCGGTGGCCTGACGATGCTACGAGTAAAATGGCATTGAGTTTTATTCTGTGAGTTCGACAGCTACTTGACTAAATATTGTATTTTCGCCTTACGCGACTTGTTTTTAAAGACTTATTCAGCCACAAATATAAACATATTCTACATACATAAAAAGCAAATAAGCCTACAAAACCGCTCCAGTCCGACCATATTCCGCGTACTCAATCATTACTTCCATCCCCATTTTGAAATATCGCAACAACAAACTTCCAGATATATAACACGATCATATCTGTTCTCTGTTTGCATGTTTGTCCAGTGTCTTGTCCCCACATAAAGCATATTAACTCTACCTGTCCCAAGATAGGCCAAATGGTTCTGAGAGGACGTTAAAACTAATTATCATCATCATCACACATAAAACGTACACACAAAAACACACTTGAAAAAACAACAACAAAACACAGATTCATTGAATGATTTCGTTGTTGTCGTTTCTTTGAAACCAAAGCACACAACTGCCACCCGACTTAAAACATATCCAAATTAGTTCAGACAGCATCTTGTATGTACATGGCACCCTTATATTATCACTCAGGAAATTCCACGACCGAGGAGAGGTGGCACCATTCTGAACCACACTTTGACCTTGACCTTGCGGAACACGGGTGACATCTCTGCGGGGTCAAATTGTGGGAGCAAAAGCAAAATGGAGGCCTCGACTGGCGGTCACAACAACACGTTTCACATCCCTTCTCTCCCGGTCGGAGCAGTGTACACAGTCAGTCTACAGGCATTCAACAGTAAAGGACCGTCTCCCATCACCACCGCTGTCTTGCATGTCCGCGCATCAGCACGTGAGTCTAGTGTGTCTCTCTTGGTTCGGCCTAGGAGACAGGACATTTCCGTTAGTATGTGTGTGTGTGTGTGTGTGTGAGTGTGTGTGTGAGGTGTGTGTGTGTGTGTGTGTGTGTGTGTGTGTGTGTGTGATTTACATTGTAAGTGATAAAGACGCAGAACTCGTGCCAAATACAATATTCATCCTGCCAGAAAAATCTCCTTGGGAACTGCTCAAGTTCGTTGTGTGATTAGAGACCACGTCACCATTACTTATATTATTTTTTTAAACATTCAATGTTCAGAGCTGAGCATCAACGTTAAACACACATTTTTCTGAAACCTTCAATACCATGCTTCTCGCCAAATATTCAGATCAAGATGGATCACTGTGATGTTCGGTTAAAAGAAATTGAAAATTACCATGTTCTAAAACGTTTTTGAAGAAAATAACTTGAACATTCACACATTTGCAGGCTTTAATCATCCGCAGACATGACCCGACATTTGTCAAATTTCAAGATTACAGAGAGATCAAGTTTGGTAAAAAAAATATTGTCTTCTTTTTCTTTTCAGCAAAATCTTTGTAACGTCACACACTAGCAAAGTTTTACTACTGTTAGACATGACCCATGTCAGGTTGACCCTGGCCTAATTTCAAGGTCACAGTGGTCAATGAAAAGGAAATTACAATTTTGGGAACGTTAGAGCTAGATCAGCAGATGATTTGTTTCTGCTTTATATTACATTTGGAGAGTGAGTCGCATGAGCATTTGCTTATCCCCCCCCCCCCCCCCACCACCTCTTGTTTCAGCTCCTTTTGCTGCAGATGATATAGTGGTAGAGAGCTCTGGTGCATCTTATAACGTGTCATGGCGGTCAGGCCAAGAGTCCAGCGACATCAAAGTCCGCTACACTGTCCACACATGCTGGGCGTTACCGCTGCAGCTCTCTGGGGATGGGAGCAACCACACGGGGCCAAGTCTACCTCCACAGCCCTTGAACTGTGTGGTAAGGGGCTTTGTGTATGTGTGTGTGTGTATGTGTGTGTGTGTGTTTGTGTGTGTATGTGTGTGTGTGAGTGTGTATGTGTGTGTGTGTGTATGTGTGTGTGTGTGTGTGTGTGTGTGTAAGGCAAGAGGGAAGGAGGGAAGAACAGACAGATAGCCAGCATTAGCCGAGGGGACGGGGGGGGGGGGGGGGGGGGGGGGTGCGGAAGGGGGAATGAGAGGTCAAGAGGTTAAGTGTTTAAGAATACTGCTCAAATCAAAATTGCACGGACATGTACATTTTCAATAAAACATTGTTTAAACCAAATCAACATTTTTAAAAATCCACATTTCTTCGTGTTGCAGACCAACTTGGTGAGCAAAGAGTTGCCAGAGAACCACACCAACTCTCTCATCTTTGATGACGTGCCCCGGGACAGAGGTCTCACACCTGTCTTCTTCCTCTCCACCACCACCCCCACCAACCTGACCACTGACCTGCTGCCCGTCGACTGTTTTTACGCCAAGAATACAGGTGAGTGGTGTAGAATTCAGGCCCCCCTCCCCCCCCCCCCCCTACCCCAAAGTTGCGATGTAGCCTAAGATGTTTTGGTGATTTCAATCAAATACATGAAATGTTAAAGATACCGAAGGGGCCATTTTGGAAAGTTTTTTTGTGACGATTTAGACCTTAAAAAGTTGAAGGGACATGTGCTGTACTGTAATTTAGAAACACTGCA
>NC_090249.1:1397898-1415398 GCF_037325665.1 Littorina saxatilis | reverse complement strand
GTAGCCTACCATCCCTCAGACTCGAGGGAAGAAGAGTAAAACTTCTTTGAAACATATACCGTAGTGCTTACTAAGCTACATGACAAGACCGTTATTGATTTTTCTTCATCTGTTGCTTGTATAAATCGATTTCTCTCTTTGTTCTGCAGGGGTTGCCGCAGGCGATACCGAAAGAATCTTTCAAAATTCTCACCCACGTGTCCAACGCACCACGACGAATCACCCGACGAGATGACAAACATGTTCTCAACTTGAAATGAACTCAAGATGAAAACTTGCCTTGATCCTGAGACGCAACCGAAAATTCATATAACAGAACGACATTTGAAGCGGGAGGATCGAACTTGGTTGAGTTTTATGGACCGAGACGCTTGAAAACATTTAGAAAATGAAAGTTTGGACTCTAACTTACCCCAAACTGGTCGCAATAACCATTCATTTAGAGGTGACAACGTCGCGCGCACGCACACACACACACACACACACACACACACACACACACACGCACGCACGCACGCACGCACGCACGCACGCACGCACGCACGCACACACACACACACACACACACACACACACACGTACACACACACACACACACACACACACACACACACACTAACCAGAGTGGCATTATTGTTTCATTGCTGGGAAATGCTGAAAAAATTGCGTTATTGCAACCAGGCACATATTGCACTTTATTTCACAGTATAGTGCTGCATTGTTATGCACTGAATGCATGTTATGGTTTCAAATATACTCTGCAAGACAATCTCCAAAAAGAAAATCTCTAGCTACCTCAAAAGTATTATCAACAGTCATTATTTTTCTGCCAATATTCGTGCATGTTTGTTGTGGTAGTTGTTACAGTATCATGTGTATGTCTGGACATTGATGATAGTCATTTTTTATATTTAGTCAAGTTTTGACTAAATATTTTAACATCGAGGGGGAATCGAAACGAGGGTCGTGGTGTATGTGCGTGCGTGTGTGCGTGCGTGCGTGTGTGTGTGTGTGTGTGTGTGTGTGTGTGTGTAGAGCGATTCAGACTAAACTACTGGACCGATCTTTATGAAATTTGACATGAGAGTTCCTGGGTATGAAATCCCCGAACGTTTTTTTCATTTTTTTGATAAATGTCTTTGATGACGTCATATCCGGCTTTTCGTGAAAGTTGAGGCGGCACTGTCACGCCCTCATTTTTCAACCAAATTGGTTGAAATTTTGGTCAAGTAATCTTCGACGAAGCCCGGGGTTCGGTATTGCATTTCAGCTTGGTGGCTTAAAAATTAATTAATGACTTTGGTCATTAAAAATCGGAAAATTGTAAAAAAAAAATAAAAATTTATAAAACGATCCAAATTTACGTTTATCTTATTCTCCATCATTTGCTGATTCCAAAAACATATAAATATGTTATATTCGGATTAAAAACAAGCTCTGAAAATTAAATATATAAAAATTATTATCAAAATTAAATTGTCCAAATCAATTTAAAAACACTTTCATCTTATTCCTTGTCGGTTCCTGATTCCAAAAACATATAGATATGATATGTTTGGATTAAAAACACGCTCAGAAAGTTAAAACAAAGAGAGGTACAGAAAAGCGTGCTATCCTTCTTAGCGCAACTACTACCCCGCTCTTCTTGTCAATTTCACTGCCTTTGCCATGAGCGGTGGCCTGACGATGCTTCGAGTAAAATGGCATTGCGTTCAGTTTCATTCTGTGAGTTCGACAGCTACTTGACTAAATATTGTATTTTCGCCTTACGCGACTTGTATTATATTTAGTCAAGTTTTGACTAAATATTTTAACATCGAGGGGGAATCGAAACGAGGGTCGTGGTGTATGTGCGTGTGTCTGTCTGTGTGTGTGTGTGTGTAGAGCGATTCAGACTAAACTAATGGACCGATCTTTATGAAATCCCGCAGTGGGGCACTGCGGTTATGAAATTAAAGGCCCCTCCTGTTTTTGGAACCGCAGGAGCTTTCTAGTTTGCTGTTAGGTAGATTTTTGGTTCCTCTTTCCTGTCATGCTCTCTTTTTCTTCATGAATTCTTTTCCTTTTTCTGCCTTCTTGAACTGAGTTCTTGCTCATTCACCTGTATTTTTTCCAAAAATCTCTTCTCTTGCCGCTTGTCTCGCGATTCATGTATAGTTTAATCTGTTAGTGTTCTGATGTAAGTCCAGCAGTAGATAGGTTAAGCCTATTTTAACATACTGGAAACTGGTAATCTTCCAGTAGGTATTAATTTAGTTTTACTAAAGCCTGCTGGGACACAAGTAATGGGTTAGTGCATTTGTAAACAGGAATCGCTTGACAAGTGGCCCCCTTCATCCCCCCCTTCCTCGTCCTGATATGGCTCTGCGTAGTCGGCTGGACGTTAAGCAACAAATAAACAAACAAACAAACAAATCTTTATGAAATTTGACATAAGAGTTCCTGGGTATGAAATCCCCGAACGTTTTTTTTCTTTTTTTTGATAAATGTCTTTGATGACGTCATATCCGGCTTTTCGTGAAAGTTGAGGCGGCACTGTCACGCCCTCATTTTTCAACCAAATTGGTTCAAATTTTGGTCAAGTAATCTTCGACGAAGCCCGGACTTCGGTATTGCATTTCAGCTTGGTGGCTTAAAAATTCATTAATGACTTTGGTCATTAAAAATCGGAAAATTGTAAAAAAAAATAAAAATTTATAAAACGATCCAAATTTACGTTTATCTTATTTTCCATCATTTGCTGATCCCAAAAACATATAAATATGTTATATTCGGATTAAAAACAAGCTCTGAAAATTAAATATATAAAAATTATTATCAAAATTAAATTGTCCAAATCAATTTAAAAACACTTTCATCTTATTCCTTGTCGGTTCCTGATTCCAAAAACATATAGATATGATATGTTTGGATTAAAAACACGCTCAGAAAGTTAAAACAAAGAGAGGTACAGAAAAGCGTGCTATCCTTCTTAGCGCAACTACTACCCCGCTCTTCTTGTCAATTTCACTGCCTTTGCCGTGAGCGGTGGACTGACGATGCTACGAGTATACGGTCTTGCTGAAAAATGGCATTGCGTTCAGTTTCATTCTGTGAGTTCGACAGCTACTTGACTAAATATTGTATTTTCGCCTTACGCGACTTGTTCTGTCTGTCTCTGTCTGTCTGTCTCTCTCTGTCTGTCTCTCTCTCTGTCTCTCTCTCTCTCTCTCTCTCTCTCTCTCTCTCTCTCTGGAACTCTGGAACTCTGGAACTCTCTGGAACTCTCTGGAACTCTCTCTCTGGAACTCTCTTCCGATATTCCTGCGGCATACCACCAGCACACATGTGTTTCAAGATCAGATTATGTCTTATTGAATGAAGTTAAAATAAATTAAAACTTTTTTTTTAAATACCCGTTTTTGGTATGTGTGTGTGTACCTGTACGTGTACGTGTGTGTATGTATCTGTGGTTGTGTCTGTCAGTCAGTTTTGGTGTTTAGATGTGAATGTGTGTCAGTGTGTGTGTGTCAGTGTGTGTCGGGGTTGACTGTCTGTCTCTCTCTCGTTGTATCTCTCTTTCGCTCGCTCTCTATCTTTCTTTTGCGTCCTTTTTCTCTCTATCTTTCTCTCTCTCTCTCTCTCTCTCTCTCTCTCTCTCTCTCTCTCTCTCTCTCTCTCTCTCTCTCTCTCTCTCTCTCTCTCTCTCTCTCTCTCTCTCTCTCTCTCTCTCTCTGTATGTCTGTATCTTGGTGATCCATATCTTATTAAAAAAAAAAAGAAGCTTATCTCTTGGCATATGAACTTAGGCATTGCCTATCTACTGACTAAATATCTAAGTGTTTGTTTCCTGACCCACATATTGTCGGACCAGATTTCCACAGAACAACGAAAAGAATCTGTGTATTGAAACAGATTCTACACGTGTTAACATCATCTTCTGTGATCAAAACATGGAATATTTCACAACTCGTGTTCTTTCTCTTCTTTGCATCTCCACGTGAGTAGGTCTATACCTGTATTTATTGTGTCAATATGCGGGATAAGACAGCAAGAAAACGGTGCAAAGACTCTGTCAAAGCCAATCGCCAGTGCTGCAATATCAAGCCGAAGGTGCCGGAGGGGTATGCAAGGACCGATGTTTGTGTGTGCGTGTGTGTGTGTCCATTAAGCGTCTGCATACTCCCAAGAGGCCCGCTGTCAGAGATACATGTGTTGCTGGGGGAATACAGCGCAACACGGGCAGTGACCACAACCGACTTGCAGTGCCCCCACCGTTCCAGACTAGGCTTGCAGTGCCCCCACCGTTCCAGACTAGGCTTGCAGTGCCCCCACCGTTCCAGACTAGGCTTGCAGTGCCCCCACCGTTCCAGACTAGGCTTGCAGTGCCCCCACCGTTCCAGACTAGGCTTGCAGTGCCCCCACCGTTCCAGACTAGGCTTGCAGTGCCCCACCCGTTCCAGACTAGGCTTGCAGTGCCCCCACCGTTCCAAACAAGGCTTGCAGTGCCCCCACCGTTCCAGACTAGGCTTGCAGTGCCCCCACCGTTCCAGACTAGGCTTGCAGTGCCCCCACCGTTCCAGACTAGGCTTGCAGTGCCCCCACCGTTCCAGACTAGGCTTGCAGTGCCCCCACCGTTCCAGACAAGGCTTGCAGTGCCCCCACCGTTCCAGACTAGGCTTGCAGTGCCCCCACCGTTCCAGACTAGGCTTGCAGTGCCCCCACCGTTCCAGACTAGGCTTGCAGTGCCCCCACCGTTCCAGACTAGGCTTGCAGTGCCCCCACCGTTCCAGACTAGGCTTGCAGTGCCCCCACCGTTCCAGACTAGGCTTGCAGTGCCCCCACCGTTCCAGACTAGGCTTGCAGTGCCCCCACCGGTCCAGACTAGGCTTGCAGTGCCCCCACCGTTCCAGACTAGGCTTGCAGTGTCCCCACCGTTCCAGACTAGGCTTGCAGTGCCCCCACCGTTCCAGACTAGGCTTGCAGTGCCCCCACCGTTCCAGACTAGGCTTGCAGTGCCCCCCCCGTTCCAGACTAGGCTTGCAGTGCCCCCACCGTTCCAGACTAGGCTTGCAGTGCCCCCACCGTTCCAGACTAGGCTTGCAGTGCCCCCACCGTTCCAGACTAGGCTTGCAGTGCCCCCACCGTTCCAGACTAGGCTTGCAGAGCCCCCACCGTTCCAGACTAGGCTTGCAGTGCCCCCCCCGTTCCAGACTAGGCTTGCAGTGCCCCCACCGTTCCAGACTAGGCTTGCAGTGCCCCCACCGTTCCAGACTAGGCTTGCAGTGCCCCCACCGTTCCAGACTAGGCTTGCAGTGCCCCCACCGTTCCAGACTAGGCTTGCAGTGCCCCCACCGTTCCAGACTAGGCTTGCAGAGCCCCCACCGTTCCAGACTAGGCTTGCAGTGCCCCCCCCGTTCCAGACTAGGCTTGCAGTGCCCCCACCGTTCCAGACTAGGCTTGCAGTGCCCCCACCGTTCCAGACTAGGCTTGCAGTGCCCCCACCGTTCCAGACTAGGCTTGCAGTGCCCCCACCGTTCCAGACTAGGCTTGCAGTGCCCCCACCGTTCCAGACTAGGCTTGCAGTGCCCCCACCGTTCCAGACTAGGCTTGCAGAGCCCCCACCGTTCCAGACTAGGCTTGCAGTGCCCCCCCCGTTCCAGACTAGGCTTGCAGTGCCCCCACCGTTCCAGACTAGGCTTGCAGTGCCCCCACCGTTCCAGACTAGGCTTGCAGTGCCCCCACCGTTCCAGACTAGGCTTGCAGTGCCCCCACCGTTCCAGACTAGGCTTGCAGAGTGCACAGATACGCAGCAGAACGACAAAAGTCTTTTTCGGACCCGAAGGACCACCACCATTGTGGCGATGAACAAATCATGAAAAAAAATGACTGTGTTATTTTTATCACTAAATTTGCATTCCTATGACAGGTAGGCCCTACATAATGTTTTCTTCTTCTTTAGACTTTGCTGTTGCTCGCCGCAGTGTAACTGGCAAGGTCGTTACCTTAACAACCGTTGCCAGTGTTACGAGGGATTTAAGGGAACCCACTGTGAAAACGACTGTCATTGTGAAGGCCACGGATTCTGCAAAGCAGGTGATAGCTCACTTATTTCATGAACAATTATGAGCTTTTGTGTGCGCAAGTTTTCATTGAAACAAATCGAGCAAACACGAGAACGAACGAACAAAGGAACGAACGGACGAACAAGAGCACCTGGCTGACAGATTTAACCATTCGTTGACCTTCGTTCTTCCCTTACATTCGTGTTTTTTTATTCTGAATTTTTGAACGCTAGCAGTCGACCTGTTTTAGATTATCATTTGTACACCTGGTGGTTATGCTGACAACAGTACGAAAAACCCATCCGTAAATTTCTTTTA
Organism: Littorina saxatilis; assembly: GCF_037325665.1. Classification (NCBI taxonomy): domain Eukaryota; kingdom Metazoa; phylum Mollusca; class Gastropoda; order Littorinimorpha; family Littorinidae; genus Littorina; species Littorina saxatilis. The sequence goes on along the minus strand of NC_090249.1, from coordinate 1,409,036 downwards.
AAACCAACTAAATCGTACCCTTTGTGTGATTGTATGACCTAATGACAGACTGACGGACAGAACAAACACGTCAAGAACGTTAACTTGGTGTCCTGTTTGCAGACGGGACGTGTGAGTGTGAGACGGGCTGGAAGTGGTCCGCGTCTCAACACAAGTGTGTCTGGGACTGTAGCTGTCATGGAGGTACACAATAAACTTCGTTTAAACTGAGATAATAGCAACAACCAAAACATCTACGATATTTATAAGTATCATCTGTCAACACCATTAACAACCTCACACCTTAGACAACTCAGCTGTTGAGTGACTCTATATAATCCACAAATCTCTTTTTAAAACACATGGTGAATCTTACTCAAAATATACACAATTGCTGAGAATCCATAATCATAGGTTGCATTTAAAAGGGTTTGTTTTTTTAAGAATGGCCAACTTATCTTCATAAAAGGATTATGTTCTTAAACGTGAAGCTAAAATGTGTTATCTTCTCTCTTTACACAGGTGCTGAGTGCATCGGGCCGGGAGAGTGTGGGTGTTCTCACACCTGTAAGTGGGGAGCGTGCAGGAACGGACAGTGTGTGTGTTACCAGGGATACAAGGGAGACGACTGCTCTCACTATGACAGAAACATGTAAGCCTGGGAACAAGGTCGCACGCACGCACGCACGCACGCACGCTCGCAAGCACGACCCCCCCCCCCCACACACACACACACACTGACACACACAGCCACACACACACACATACACACACACACACACACACACACACACACACACACAGAAAGACAAATAAATGAAGTACAAACTGGTCTGAGAAATCGTTCAGTCTTTCGCAAGATTCTTTATGGCTCTGCATGACCATATTGCGAAAGACTGAACGCTTTCTCAGATAAGTTTTAAATTCATGTCTGTCTGTCTGTCTGTATGACAGTCTATCTGTCCACTAGAAAGGTCATTCGGCCGATCTCCTTGTCAACGTCTTGTTTTGCTAAAACCAAAAGGTCCCTTTACGTACCTTATTCTCTTGGTTTTTTTTTTTGGTTAGTGCGAATTTATCCTTAACCCAAATTACATACTCTCAGAATGCAGAATAAAGACGTCACCGTTGGCATCAACATAGCAAGGGTGGCGCACTACTCGTCCGAAGTGAAGTGGGTGGACATCGCCAAGCAGTTCAAGACACCCTGGCTGACCCAAAGGGAAGGCCGCCCCCAGTGGGACACACACGAGATCAACAAGGTCTCGCTTCGGACGGACGGGTACCCTGCTTGGTTGCCGGGTAAGGTCAATTTTCCATCAGTGCTGTCACTTTGAAGGCAGGTGAGTGTGGATGCTACGTGTGACATGGGTGCCGGGTAATGTCAATTTTCCATCAGTGCTGTCACTTTGAAGGCAGGTGAGTGTGGATGCTACGTGTGACATGGTTGCCGGGTAAGGTCAATTTTCCATCAGTGCTGTCACTTTGAAGGCAGGTGAGTGTGGATGCTACGTGTGACATGGGTGATTAACGTTAGCTATTCAACTTAACATTGGATCTTGTGCTCCTGAGCGGGGGATGTTTTTTTTGGTTTCAACCTCACTTTATTGGATATAAAAGCCGATTATACGACAGAGCTGTGAATGAATTAAAACACAAGAAAGGTAAGTTGTTGGAACGTTGTTGTTGGAACGTTGTTGTTGGAACGTTGTTGTTGGAACGTTGTTGTTGGAACGTTGTTGTTGGAACGTTGTTGTTGGAACGTTGTTGTTGGAACGTTGTTGTTGGAACGTTGTTGTTGGAACGTTGTTGTTGGAACGTTGTTGTTGGAACGTTGTTGTTGGAACGTTGTTGTTGGAACGTTCTTATTGTCAATAACAACGTTCCAACAACTTACCTTTCTTGTTTTTTTCATCTGAATTTTGGAACGTTGGCAGTCTCGTTGTTTTTGGATTTGACAGAGCTGTGAAAAAAACGGGTGTATATGCTTCAAAGTTATGAAAATGTTATTTAAGTCTCCAACATAGCCTACTGGTGGTTATTAAGCGTCTCACATATCGGTTGACCTTCTTGCAGCCGGACTTCGGGTAGGGACAGTGGTGTACAACGGGTTCGGAGAGCACGAGCAGCAAGGGAACTACACTCTGCTCTATGACGGGGAGGGTGCAGTGGATTTCACAGTCACCCAGCACACGGTGCACTATCACTCCAAAGGTTTGATACTTTGCTTTGTACGTTAGGAGAGTCGTTGTTGTTGTTCTTGTTTTCATTTGTTTAAATATCATGCATTTACAATATTGTCCGCCACATTACTCGTTTGTTTCTAAGATCACATTTATAAGTTTATCTTGTTGTGCTCCCTTAATTACAACTTTCAATTACGGCTTTGTATTTATGCAACTGAATAAAAAAACTGTTTAAACCAAACAAAACCCGCGTGACATTGTACGCCAATCACTAGCGAGCGGCGTGTTGCTTTGCATTGTCCGCCAGCATGTGTAAGACATGCAACTCAATAATGATTGGCCTATTTTGTCACGTGGTTTTGTTAGCTCTCTTTTTTCCAAGGAAAGACAACCCTTTGCTGCCCATAAAGACGTGACAGAGTTATTCCCGGAATTCGTCTATTGAATAACGACTTTTTCGTGCATATTGTATAAGTAAAAAAAACTGATTCTAAAAAGAATACAGGTTTTTGTATTTTCCTAATTTATCCTGTGATGTGTTTTTTATAATGGCAGTTTTCCTTGTTTTATTAAGGGCAGTAAAATGTTGAGTCTTGAGTCTTGAATTGTGCTGGGCAGGTCGCGTAGTGGTGGAGTTTCCCCAGTTCGCACACAACGGTATGGAGATCATGATCACAGAGACCAACCCCCACAACCCCCTGCACAACCTCCGACTTATCGCACCTGGCTACGAGAACACCTACCTGAGGTTCCCCTTCCACCCGCTCTTCCTGCAGTTCTTGAAGAGATTCTCAGAGATCCGCTTCATGGGCTATCTCAGCACTAACGGTCACCAGGTGAGGATATCAGCTACAGGTGGAGTATTATGGGACTACGCAGCAACATTTTGTTTACTCGTCTGGTATCCTTGGTATTCCTTCTTTCTGTGAGAATTTGATTTTGACTTGAAGAATTAGTAACTAACAGAAAAATAGATCATACCCGAGATCATTACTTTTGGGGGGAAAATGCGCACCTAGAACGTCGTTCAATTTCACGTCGTAAAAACCATGCTCACCTGCACAGCTGTCCTTGAAACAGGTAGCTCCAGGTTGAAGGTACAGGATATGGTAACAGACCTTTAAGAGTATACTACACGCAGCAACCGGATGGACTGGTCAGCTCAGGGTACAGGATATGGTAACAGACCTTTAAGAGTATACTACACGCAGCCACCGGTTGGACTGGTCAGCTCAGGGTACAGGATATGGTAACAGACCTTTAAGAGTATACTACACGCAGCAACCGGTTGGACTGGTCAGCTCAGGGTACAGGATATGGTAACAGACCTTTAAGAGTATACTACACGCAGCCACCGGTTGGACTGGTCAGCTCAGGGTACAGGATATGGTAACAGACCTTTAAGAGTATACTACACGCAGCAACCGGTTGGACTGGTCAGCTCAGGGTACAGGATATGGTAACAGACCTTTAAGAGTATACTACACGCAGCAACCGGTTGGACTGGTCAGCTCAGGGTACAGGATATGGTAACATACCTTTAAGAGTATACTACACGCAGCAACCGGTTGGACTGGTCAGCTTAAAACGAAATAGCAGGAGTTGTTTACACGAACACACGCATGCAAGAAAAAGAAACAAAACGGGTAGCGCCGTACATGACTGTATAGCAGCTCGCGTTCCCAAGAAAGGGAGAAAGCAACACATATATCCACGAGGGTTACCTCTCTCACATGACAATAAGATATCTTATCCTTATCCTCAACATCTTTGGTTTACTATCGTGCCATTTGTCCTATCCAACACACCTTTCATTTATTCCTTCTGTCAATGTATTTCTATTTTCGCAGCCAGAACCAACGACGTGGGACTCACGGAAACGGACGTCATACCACAGCCAGGCCGGAGCAAACGGGGCTGCCATCGAGTACATCGTGCAGATCGCCAACTGGGTGGGTGCCGACCCCTGGGTCAACATGCCCCACGCTGCTGATGACGACTACGTCACACGGTTCGCCTATTACTTCAAGTGGTACCTTAGACCCGACTTGAAGGTGAGGCAATGGTTATGGAAAGCTTCTCTTTTTTTTGATCGTTTGTACTGTTTGGGATGAAAATATGTATGTGAGTTGAAAATGATGCAATTAGAGTTCGATTGTCTTAAAGAATTGCTCAGATTCAAAGGGTAAAGGCATAGTCTTTAGCGTGTAAACAATTCGACTAACCATCTTAGATTTGATCAGGCTTTTGCCAATGTGGAGGAAATACCTGAGCCTACATACAGCCTGATCAGATATGAGACAGGGAGCAGATCTGTTTTCACGAGAAAACGGTGCCTTTGAGTTAGCAGGGGCAAATACTTGTATGCTTAAAATATTGCAATGTCATGACTCTGCTATGAATTAAAGGAAGAAAAACTACCGCTATTCCTAAGTTACAGTGTAAGCTAGCTTTGTCGAGTCATCGGATGCATGCTTCTTGACAGGGGTGCCGTATCAATCATTCCATTATGTTGATGGCAAACACAAATCTGCCAAATGATACATGAATACTGCCAGGTACGTGGTATTATAATACAGGGTTACCTACATTCTGCATCCTCTACGCACTAGAAGCCGGGGAAAAAGGTACAAGAAATCCATAGAGGGGGTCCCCCGACGTACTCAATCTGAAAAGAGCGTCGCGAGACATATCGGTTGGTCCCGGAAGCCTCTAGGTAGAGTGTCTGTGGAGAGCCCTGATAACGACACACAAGAGGTGAAGGAATCGACACAGTCTCCATACATTATCTCCATGATTTCACAAACAAGATGTCATATTTTCAGGTGTACGTGGAATATTCCAACGAAGCATGGAACCCCGTGTTTCCCCAGCTGCACTACATGGAGCAAAAAGGCAAAGCGATGTTTCCTAGCGATGACACCAAGACGGCTGGAATTAAATATTTCGTTCAAAGGGCGACTGAAGTTGCTCGTATCTGGTCTCAGGTATTAACAAAGATCGTTGGAGATCTCACGCAAATGTGTTTCAGATCTATATGTGTCTTGTTGAATACTCGATCAGTCGCCACATTCATTATCATCATCACTATCGTCACCACTCACTCTAGCCCGGAAAATAAATGTTAATAATGTTTTCTGGGAAGAATGAACTGTGATAACAAAGCTTCATGCTTCCAGTTTTAATGGTTGAAATAGTTGAAAGCCTCACTGTCTCAATACAACACCAGTACCACCACCACAACAATGCTTTCAAACAGTGATATTCTTTGAAAAAAACCTACAAACAAGCAAAAAACAAACAAACAAATTCACCAGACATTGCCATATGCATCATCATACGGGAAAGCCCTCGTGAAACGCGCGCGCGATGCTTTACAAGTTATTATCTATAACACTTTATGATGATGCAGTTGTCAAATCTTAATTCACATTTCTTAACAATATCTTATATTTCAGGTATGGAGTGGCCAGAACAGTCATCGCCTGGTGAACGTGTTGGCGGGACCAACACAGAACACGGGGGACTATGATCGTATGCTGCAGTTTCTGGGAGACAGAAAGACCAGCTTTGATGCGCTCACCATCAATGGTTACTTCAACTGTGACTGGATATCAGGCAAAAATGTATTCGTGAAAGTGTTGTATATTTGTATCACTGATGTATTTATTTGTTTGTTTGTTTGTTTTGTGTGTGCAGTGTAATGTTTGCTTGCTGTAGTTTATTTCTGTTAGTGCTGCCACAATACTCACTATTCAGTTTAAGTTGATTTGAAGCATACTATGAAAACAATAGCATACATAACAGGGGCGGATCAGTTCATTTTATGGGGGGGGGGGGTTTCCAAAAGTATATTGTGAAGATATGGGTGTGAAGGCGCGAAGCGCCGAGCGGACGGCGCTTGCTAGGGGGGTCCGGGGGCATGCCCCCCCGGAAAATTTTGAAAAAAAGGATGCAAAATGGTGCAATCTGGTGCATTCTGAGGATGATCATTACCAGTTTCAGGCAGCAGATTTTGTAACTGATTAATACCCCAAACAACAACAACAACCCCCCCAAAAAAAACAAAAATATTTTTAATTTTTGGCTGGGGGGGGGGTTCCGGAAACCCCCCCCCCCCCCCTCGTCCGCCCCTGCATAATAATAATTAGAAGAAGTAATGAGAACAAGAAGAAATCCCTCACACAAGCAAAAATCACTTCTCTTATTATTTACACCGTTTATATTCATACTTTAAAAAACACTTTTGCTGATCTTTACTATAATATTACACGTATGATGAATATCTCGCCATGAGTTATTAACAAGTCGCGTAAGGCGAAAATACAATATTTAGTCAAGTAGCTGCCATTTTTCAGCAAGACCGTATACTCGTAGCATCGTCAGTCCACCGCTCATGGCAAAGGCAGTGAAATTGACAAGAAGAGCGGGGTAGTAGTTGCGCTAAGAAGGATAGCACGCTTTTCTGTACCTCTCTTTGTTTTAACTTTCTGAGCGTGTTTTTAATCCAAACATATCATATCTATATGTTTTTGGAATCAGGAACCGACAAGGAATAAGATGAAAGTGTTTTTAAATTGATTTCGACAATTTAATTTTGATAATAATTTTTATATATTTAATTTTCAGAGCTTGTTTTTAATCCGAATATAACATATTTATATGTTTTTGGAATCAGCAAATGATGGAGAATAAGATAAACGTAAATTGGGATCGTTTTATAAATTTTTATTTTTTTTTACAATTTTCCGATTTTTAATGACCAAAGTCATTAATTAATTTTTAAGCCACCAAGCTGAAATGCAATACCGAATCCCGGGCTTCGTCGAAGATTACTTGACCAAAATTTGAACCAATTTGGTTGAAAAATGAGGGCGTGACAGTGCCGCCTCAACTTTCACGAAAAGCCGGATATGACGTCATCAAAGACATTTATCAAAAAAATGAAAAAAACGTTCGGGGATTTCATACCCAGGAACTCTCATGTCAAATTTCATAAAGATCGGTCCAGTAGTTTAGTCTGAATCGCTCTACACACACACACACACACACACACACACACACACACACACACACACACGCACATACACCACGACCCTCGTTTCGATTCCCCCTCGATGTTAAAATATTTAGTCAAAACTTGACTAAATATAAAAAGATCGACACAGGAGAAATATTTCATCGTCAAACAGTAACATCCTTTCTATCTGTACAGCCTGCGCAGTTCACCAAGATGTCCATGAGTCAGATCAAACACTACTGCGACCTTGATCTCATCAATCACAAACGTACAAACCAACATTACATGGGAGTTGCTAAGGTAAACAACTTTTTTTTTTTTACAATACTGATAACCATTATGTTTTAGAGGTAACATTCACGACAAATGAACATGCCTGTGGCATTTTTAATTCGGAAAAACAACCCCTGTCGCCTTTCTTTTCGCTTGAGGATGAAACACAACGATGTATTCACTTATCTGCGGAAGTCTGATAGACCCTATCGGATCGCATTTCTTTGTGAAAAAGACCAGGTTCACCCGGCCATCTTCGAAAAAAAACCCACCCAGAGATTAGCTGCAATAAACGGAATTGAAACCGCCGAACTCTATTGGCAAACATTCCCACCATTTCTGTCGTAGTTTATCCTATTGTTCCGAAAACTTTAAATTACCGACACCAACACCAACACCCTGAAATGAGCAAATCTCTCTCTCTCTCTCTCTCTCTCTCTCTGTCTCTCTGTCTCTCTCTCTCTCTCTCTCTCTCTCTCTCTCTCTCTCTCTCTTCCTCTCTGTCACTCTATCTGTCTGTCTGTTGGACTGTCTCTCTCTTCTCTCTCTTCTTTCTCTCTCCCCTTCTCTCTCTCTTTCTCTCTTGCGCCCTCCGCCCCCCCCCCCCCCCATCTCTCTCTCTCTCTCTCTCTTAGGTTGTGTTCTTCCCCCCCCCCCCCCCCAACAATCCCCCCCTCCCCTTCTGTCTTAACCCTCTCACACATTCCGCCCCCCTCTCTCTCTCCCTCCCTCCCTCTCTCTCCCTCTCTCTCCCTCCCTCTCTCTCTCTCCCTCTCTCTCCCTCTCTCTCTCCCTCTCTCTCTCTCTCTCTCTCTCTCCCTCCCTCTCTCTCCCTCTCTCTCCCTCTCTCTCTCTCCCTCTCTCTCTCTCTCTCCCTCTCTCTCTTTCAGGCTCACGGTCTAAAACTGTTGATGTACGAGGGAGGGCCAGCAGTGCGGAACCCAGACACGACGGTCCCCGGAGTGACCGCCCAGGCCCTCGCCTTCAACAGAGACCCCCTCATGCAGCCTGCCTTGCGAGACATCATCAACGCCTGGTACGAAATCGTCACCGCCAACGCTTCCAACTCCAGCCCTGGTAAAATTGGCCTTAGTTCATGTTGTGATTGATGGTATTATAGTGGTCTCGGTAAAGGCAGTCCTTGGTTCAGCCCGAAGTTGACTCTGCGTTCATTACACCCCCGGTATAGGGGTGTGTATAGGATTCGGTCGATGTGTTTGTTTGTTTGTGTGTTTGTGTTCGCATATAGATCTCAAGAATGAACGGACCGATCGTCACCAAACTTGGTGAACAGGTTCTATACATTCCTGAGACGATCCTTACAAAAATTGGGACCAGTCAAACACACGGTTAGGGAGTTATTGGTGAATTAAGATTCTACAAGGACTTATAGAGGGACATATTAATGGTCAAAGGGAAATAACCTTCTCAGTTGGTGGCAGTGAGAATGGTAAGGACGGGGATGTTTTTCCTACCTCGGAGGAATTTCTTGTTTACGAAAAGTGCAATGCCAAAGCTTTGTGCAGCGAGCTTCGTGAAGTGGAATTCGCGAAGTCGACTTCGCCCAATGGACGATGTTCGGAAATTACTATCAGGATTTTCAGCGGTGTGCCAGAGTAAAGGCCCCTTTACAAAACGAGGCGGAGAAATGTACCACGCTTTCAATCGGCTTTATGTTGCGATCGGGACGAACAACTAACTCTGGTGTTTAAGTTATCCAGCGCGCGCACAATATGATACCCCTTTCTTTCGAAAATCAGCGTTCACGAGTTCATCGGAGTTCACGATTTGTTGCGGAAATTATTGCTGGCCCGTAGTGATCGCTCACAACGTGTTTTGATTGAGGTCACACACGTTCTTAGCAATCACTTCCAGTGATCAGTTAGCCATCGGCGGTGAAGCATGGCTCCGATGTGCATATTTTCGACAGATAAGGGTATTATATTGAGCGCACGCTACATAACATGGTCATCAGAGTTAGTTGTTTGTCCCGATCCCAGGATAAAGCCGATCAAAAGCTAGGCACATGCTCCGCCTCGATTTGAAAAGCTTGTCCGAGTAAAAAGGGCTCTGAAAGTACAAGACCGCTAACAATTCTGACAGAGGTATTTCCGGAAATCGTCTTTTAGATAGGCTTAATTGTAAAGGGCGGAGAACAAATTGTTAAGATGCGCTGCAAAGGCATGAAAAGGCAAGACAAAATGGTCCACGAATCACGCTTCAGTCAACTGCTTCTCTTCCCAAAAGGAAAACTAATGATAACTGTTGTCATATGTGTACTTCAATGTTGCATGATGTTTGAGAATGAAAGTGCTGCCATTTGGTTGTGAGGTCAACCTATGATGGTGGAAAGTTAAGCACTAATGTCTTCTCCTACAGGCGGCCTGTTCAATTTCTTTGTCTCAACGGACACTCCACAAGAGTTCGGAAGTTGGGGAATGGCGGAATACACTGGCCAGGCTCTGTCCAAGGTCTCCAAGTGGCTGGCGGTTCAAACCTTCATCTCTGACCACTGGCCCAACTCGCCTCTAGGCCCCAGGTGCTCCTTTGTCCGGGACCAGACGACCGGCACGGTGTACGGCTGTTTCCCGTCCGGCAGTCACTACGTCTGTGCCAAGTCTGCGGACAACGGTCACTCCTGGACGGTAGGTCATGGAGGACAAATTACTGGGATCTCTTTTAAAGTGACGATGGTGCAGCGTGACTGAACACATCTTGAAGGATCTTCTTTTTATTAGAGAGATTAAGAAGCACTACCACATTCGTTTCGTTGGCATTTTCGGTTGTAAAACGTCACACCTTTTTGAGTACACGTGACTTCCGATCTCTACGAACAGAAATTCGCTTCGCCAAGAGAAACGAAATTCGTAGAATTGGTCATTCTGACGAAAGTGACTTTGGTCGCGTTTTATATTCGAATAGTCATAAAATATGCCTACCTTGTGTAATCGATGTATGCTCTGACATCTTTAGGCGCGATTTATCATTGAAATGTTTTTAAAAATCAAGTTTAAAAAGCCGTAAAGCAGGCTTGAATTGGGTAAGTGAGTGACTGAGCAGACGAAAGAAATTTCAAGATGGCGACCCAAACATCAGGCCGACTCAACTTTTCAGTCGGCTGGTCAAGCCGCCTAGAGGAGAAAAATGCATGAAGCAGTTAAAGTTTATGATGTGTTGAGTTGTGGCCTGAGTATCTGATGCGTTTCAGCAGAAGTGAGGCAGCTGGTATTATCTGATCGACACTTCTGAACCGGTGCGACCAGCGAAACGAAATTCTTCTGTCCTCTAAACCGCTGTACTAGCGACACATGGTGTTCCCCCGCCGAGTGTCTTTTGCAACCACGAAAATGCCAACCATATGAATGTGGTAGCCCTTCTTAAAGTCTCTATTATATGTGAAAAACATGATGTGAAAACAGAAAAACAAAACGCCGCGTTGCTAGCTGCTTTCCTTTAAACGACACAGCACTGTGGATCGAAGCACTGGCGAGAACATTGTGTGTGTGTGTGTGTGTGTGTGTGTGTGTGTGTGTGTGTGTGTGTATGTGTGTGTGGTGTGTGTGTGGTGTGTGTGTGTGTGTCTGTGTGTTTGTCTCTGTGTGTGTGTGGTGTGTGTGTGTGTGTGTGTGTGTGTGGTGTGTGTGGTGTGTGTGTGTGTGTGTGTGGTGTGTGTGTGTGTG
>NC_090249.1:1370398-1395398 GCF_037325665.1 Littorina saxatilis | reverse complement strand
TATTTATACAAGTACGAAGAGTTAACTGTTTCGTTTGGCCACAAATACCTGTGTGTGCGTAACTTCATCTGTCAAGGCCTTGCTATTGACAAAAATAAGGAAGAGTACGTTGGTAGTGCCTTCCCTTTTCCGGTGTATTGGTACATGTCCTGTGCCACAAAGGCTGTATGTACAAGCATAAATATGTATAAGCAAAAGTGTGTGTGTGTGTGTGTGTGTGTGTGTATGTGTGTGTGTGTGTGTGTGTGTGTGTGTGTGTGTGTGTGTGTGTGTGTGTGTGTGTGTGTGTTTAATTTTGAATGAGAGAAAGAGAGAGAGAGAGAGAGGGAGAGAGAGGAAGAGAGAGAGAGAGACATACACGTGCCATCGTCAGGCGATCTATGGACAATGAACAATGATAACAAAGGCAACAGATACAACAATTACACAGTCAGAAAAGATATGGACTTTAAGTAAACTGTAGCGATCTGCAGCGCGTTATACATATTGTTCTAAATGTTTGGAGTCAACCCTTTTTTTGCTTAATGTTTATCTATGTATTGTTCACAAACCTACTTTATGTTCTAATAGCCGATACGAGCAACAAAAAAGTTAATGTCAACATCTTATAAAATCCCATCAAAGATTCTTGTGGGTGTTATTGCCACGATCGGAGACTGTAGATATGAAGCTGTGCCTGCTTAGGTTGCTGTCCCTGCTCTGCTTGTTGGTGTAAGTATACTACCCTCTCTCAGTAATAAGATGCTGTCGCCTTGGGTAAATTATTTCTTAAACGTCCATAATGTTCAATCATTTTAAAGTGTCATTATGCACTCCTGTCGAAGACTTTTTTCATAGATGTCCAAGTAGAACGATGCTCTTCTCTCATGCAAAAGTCTGGTTGGAATGTTGCTTTGTAAGAAGATGGCTTAGACGGGATACTAGGAACGAGGGCTGTTTCCATAATTGCATTTAGAATCCAGGCTCCTGGCAATATGGCGTTAAATACAAAATCATTTCACCAGAAAGTGAATTATTTTGAGACTTGACAGCAAAAATGAAGTTCCAGAGTTATGCCGTTCACACAGAATCGACTCAGAAAAAAACTGGGCCCGCACTGTATATAATTATGAGAATGCGTCATGGAGCTCAAAAATAGCGATTTCCGAGCCATGACTTACACTAACTACAACTAAGGGTTAAAAGAGAGCCATGACTTACACTAACTACAACTAAGGGTTAAAAGAGAGCCATGACTTACACTAACTACAACTAAGGGTTAAAAGAGAGCCATGACTTACACTAACTACAACTAAGGGTTAAAAGAGAGCCATGACTTACACTAACTACAACTAAGGGTTAAAAGAGAGCCATGACTTACACTAACTACAACTAAGGGTTAAAAGAGAGCCATGACTTACACTAACTACAACTAAGGGTTAAAATAGAGCCATGACTTACACTAACTACAACTAAGGGTTAAAAGAGAGCCATGACTTACACTAACTACAACTAAGGGTTAAAAGAGAGCCATGACTTACACTAACTACAACTAATGGTTAAAAGAGAGCCATGACTTACACTAACTACAACTAAGGGTTAAAAGAGAGCCATGACTTACACTAACTACAACTAAGGGTTAAAAGAGACCGAATTGCTGCACGTTTGGTGAAATGTGTTGGGATGATCACTGTATGTAGGGCCGTGGTATTAAACTTTTGTACAGCGATTTCAAACGTACCTTTACATTTTGAATGTCACTGTCTTTAGTTTGTGCTTGTGCTCCCCGGAGTGCAACTGGAACGGACATTACACACAAAGCCAGTGTCAGTGTTACGAGGGGTTCACGGGCAGCAAATGTGAACGAGACTGTCATTGTCAAGGCCATGGGTCCTGCAAGTCAGGTATTGTTTCCGTGTGTCTATCTCAGGTTGGTTGTGTCTGTTCGTCTGTCTACCTAGCTTTGGCTCTGTAAGTGTAAGTCTGTCTCCCTCTGGCCCCCTGTCTCGCTCGCTCTCTCTCTCTCTCTCTCTCTCTCTCTCTCTCTCTCTCTCTCTCTCTCTCTCTCTCTCTCTCTCTCTCTCTCTCTCTCTAGTTTAGTTTTTCTGCCTTTTTTTATTTTTATTTTAATTTTAAGATTAGAATAGTCCCTCTCTGGGCGAGGGCTGGTTGAAAAGAAGCTAGTTTATATTGCTTATGCCACAACCTTCGTAAAATAAAATTTGATTTGATTTGATTTGATCTCTCTCTCTCTCTCTCTCTCTCTCTCTCTCTCTCTTATCTATAACAAAACGCCCAACAGAACACGAATAAATATCAAGTTATTTCACTTCTTACTTTGTTCGAAGGTAGACCGTTCCCACGCTTTGTATGGAATGATCAGTTTGGTGGTAAGTTGCTAAAAGCTCTTTTCTGTGACGTTTCCAGACGGGACGTGTGAGTGTGAGACGGGCTGGAAGTGGTCCGCGTCTCAACACAAGTGTGTCTGGGACTGTAGCTGTCATGGAGGTAACAGTTATAATGTCTTAGTGGTTGTAATTAACGTTAAAAAACAGGTTGGAGACTTCCGAAAAAGAAAACAATCAGGTCTTTCTCATAACTCATAACTCATAACTCATAACTCATAACTCATAACTCATAACTCATAACATTTTATTGATCCAACAAAGGAAATTAAATTGGTCATCAGCACATATAGGTCATTAATTAATAATTATAAAAGAAGAAGAGAAGAAAATTTAGAAAACCCATGATAACAAAAAAATATCTAAAGTAATATATGTACAACTACAATACCCTTTTTACTTGCACACTTGACACACCGACACACCAACACACATGCATACATACCTACATACATACCTACATACATAGGGGGAAAGTCTCAAAGTCGGGAGATTTTAAAAGGGAGGTGCCATGGTAGGAGCAAGTCCCCCCCCCCCCCCCACACACACACACACACATTCCACGGGAAAATTCGAGGTCAAACTAAAACAAAAGATATGGCCCATTTGTCATGTTTAGTCTTATCTTTGATGCGAAGAAAAACACGCATGTGTTTAAGATTAAAAGGTCAAAAACCAGAACGACTAACAATGCCAATTGTTTATTATGCTCTTATATCTGAAAGAACATTTTTGTCCAATAATACATGTAGCAGAAATGGTTAAAAAAAAAAAGTAAGTCCGTGCAACCGCAAGTTAACCGGGGGGTTGAAAATATGAACAAGTGTCGATTCCCTGACAAATGGTTTCAGTATGATTCAAGTGACAACTGAAAAAATATCAATCAATCAATAAAAACGCTGAAAATATAGAGTTGATAAAACACGAACCTTGTTGGTACCTGTAGTTATCATGGGAAGAGTATTTTTATTGAAGCAAAAACCCCAGTTATTCTGTTTTATTCCTATGTTGTAATTACAGCGAGAAAACTACTGAGCTATTCTAAGTTACTCGGCATATCAGCTATTTCATTTCTGCACTGAAATTCGATGTTACATGTAGTTTGCATTTCAGGTATGGTGAATGTACGTGTATATAGGCTATAATTATAACATGTAAATAGAGCTGTGTATGTGCCATTCACAATCGTTTATTCATGCTTTCAGTGCAAGAGACGATAGGATTTTTGTATGTTATGTGATTTGACTTGAAACAGGTGCTCAGTGCATCGGGCCGGGAGAGTGTGGGTGTTCTCACACCTGCAAGTGGGGAGCGTGCAGGAACGGACAGTGTGTGTGTTACGAGGGCTACAAGGGAGACGACTGCTCTCACTATGACAGAAACATGTGAGATGACCACAGTACATGCGCTTCACACAGGTCTACATCAGTACAAATGACATATCACAAGAGAGACACAAGATAGCAAAAACAAAACAACCTGTTCTAGATAGGTAATTCATTTGGCTTTCTGTTCGTATGTCAAAGTTGCCAAGTTGCGCCTCTGAAATGTTGTCGATTTGTTAATTGGTACCTGAGGTTTTTTCAGGTTGATATTGGAGGTACCCTTACTTCAGCGGCGGTCACGTGACACCTATAACAGAAATCTTTGATCCGAAATGCTTGCCAGATAACCAAGGGAAGAGCCTTCAATGGCATATAAAATTCGAATAAAATGACACGGGAATGAATGTTTTAATTGGGGTACAAAAATGGGTGCAATAATGTTTGTGCTGAGTTTATATAGAATTATGATTTCAATTGCTTTCTTTCTAGCATGTTGAACAAAGACGTCCAGGTAGGTCTGAACCTGGGTGGATTGGCCTACTATCAGTCCGAGATCAAGTGGGTGGACGTTAGCAAGCAGTCGTCGCAGTGGCACACCCAGCGACATGAGTGGGACTGGGACACCAAGGAGCTCGACAAGATCCCGCTCAGGAAAGACGGCTACCCGTCTTCCTTTCCGGGTAGGTTGGCTATAGTTTTCCTAACACAGAAATGATGAACAAGATAAGAATGAAAATGAAAATCGTGAGTCCATGTTATTTGTTATCTTGTTCTTGTTCTTCTTACCTGCAGTCTCTTGCTCTAAGACAGAAATGATGGCTCTTGCTGGATCGACTTGTCAGACAGAAATGATGGCTCTTGCTGGATCGACTTGTCAGACAGAAATGATGGCTCTTGCTGGATCGACTTGTCAGAGCGAAAAACCTTCACTCTGCGCTATAGCTTTTTAGTTCATGCTTTTCTATGTTAGAGAAAGTGGTGCATTTTTCTTCGACCGTTCTCTTTTGTTTGTTTTTGGGGGTTGTAGATTTCTGCGTTTAACCTTCTGTGCCTAAAAAACAAAACAGAAAGAATGAGACAGATTTGTTTGTAATTACAAACTGAAAAATATAAAATTTGTTCATTTACTTTGATGGATTTCCGTACTTACATTTTTGTCAGTGTAGATAAGATTCGCATTCTCAGGTGTGCATCCCAAAAACAAACCAAAACAAAAAGGTAGGGTCAATCACAGACTTAATCCAAAGTTCTTCAAAGCATTATTACCTTCAAAAAAGATTTGATTAATGGCATCATTTTCTTATTATTTATTGATTCTCTACCTTGTTCCAGCTGGACTCAACGTGGCCAAGACAATATTTCAGGGCTGGGGAGAACTAGCGCCGACAGGCAACTACACGCTGCTGTATGATGGAGAAGGCTCTATAGGCTTCAGGTTGTCCACCGTCCATGTCCACTATCAGAGTAAAGGTAAACAGTCACAGGCTAGGCTGGTTGGTTGGTTGGTTGGTTGGTTGGTTGGTTGGTTGGTTGGTTGGTTGTTTGTTGGTTTTTATCCTCTCTTTAACCGGTGTGGCTATGGCTGTTTGTGTCGTTTACGTCAACGAATAACGCAGTTGTGCTTTGCTGATCCTACCAAATATATATTAACCCACAGGTCGCATTGTAGTTGAAATTCGCAAGTGTACATATGACGGCATGCGTGTGATAAAAATCAGAGAACAAATCATTACAAACCCATTTACACACAACCTTTGCTTCAAATCATACACACAGTAACCCCTTCAATACTTAAACAGGTCGCATAGTAGCTGAGATTCCCAAATGTAAATATGACGGCAAAAAGATTAGGATCACAGAGAACGAACTCTTACAAACCCCTCTACACACATTTGCTTCAAATCATATACACACTTACCCCTTCACTACTTGACACAATAACCCGTTCAATGCTTGACACAGTAACTCCTTCAATACTTGACACAGCATCCCCTTCAATACTTGACACAGTAACACCTTCAATGCTTGACACAGTAACCTTTTCAATGCTTGACAAAGTAACCCCTTCAATACTTGACACAGCAACCCCTTCAATGCTTGACACAGTAACCCCTTCAATACTTGACACAGCAACCCCTTCAATACTTGACACAGTAACCCCTTCAATACTTGACACAGCAACCCCTTCAATGCTTGACACAGTAACCCCTTCAATACTTGACACAGTAACCCCTTCAATACTTGACACAGCAACCCCTTCAATGCTTGACACAGTAACCCCTCCACTACTTGACACAATAACCCCTTCAATGCTTGACACAGTAACCCCTTCAATGCTTGACAAAGTAACCCCTTCAATACTTGACACAGCAACCCCTTCAATACTTGACACAGTAACCTCTTTAATACTTGACACAGCAACCCCTTCAATACTTGACACAGTAACCCCTTCAATGCTTGACACAGTAACCCCATCAATACTTGACACAGCAACCCCTTCAATACTTGACACAGTAACCCCTTCAATGCTTGACACAGTAACCCCATCAATACTTGACACAGCAACCCCTTAAATACTTGACACAGTAACACCTTCAATATTTGACACAGCAACCCCTTCAATACTTGACACAGTAATCCTTCAATGCTTGACACAGTAACCCCTTCAATACTTGACAAAGTATCCCCTTCAATGCTTGACACAGTAACCCCTTCAATACTGGACACAGTAACCCCTTCAATGCTTGACACAGTAACCCCTTCAATACTTGACACTGCAACCCCTTCAATATTTGACACAGTAACCCCTTTAATACTTGACACAGTATCCCTTTCAATGCTTGACACCGTAACCCCTTCAATACGTGACACAGTAACCCCTTAAATGCTTGACACAGAAACCCCTTTATTACTTGACACAGCAACCCCTTCAATGCTTGACACAGTGACCCCTTCAATACTTGACACAGTAACCCCTTCAATACTTGACACAGCAACCCTTTCAATACTTGACACAGCAATCCCTTCAATACTTGACACAGGAACCCCTTCATTACTTGACACAATAACCCCTTCAATGCTTGACACAGTAACCCCTTCAATACTTGACACAGTAACGTCTCCACTACTTGACACAATAACCCCTTAAATGCTTGACACAGTAACCCCTTCAATACTTGACAAAGTATCCCCTTCAATACTTGACACAGGAACCCCTTCATTACTTGACACAATAACCCCTTCAATGCTTGACACAGTAACCCCTTCAATACTTGACACAGTAACCCCTTCAATGCTTGACAAAGTAACCCCTTCAATAATTGACACAGCAACCCCTTCAATACTTGACACAGTAACCTCTTTAATACTTGACACAGCAACCCCTTCAATACTTGACACAGTAACCCCTTCAATGCTTGACACAGTAACCCCATCAATACTTGACACAGCAACCCCTTCAATACTTGACACAGTAACCCCTTCAATGCTTGACACAGTAACCCCATCAATACTTGACACAGCAACCCCTTAAATACTTGACACAGTAACACCTTCCATATTTGACACAGCAACCCCTTCAATACTTGACACAGTAATCCTTCAATGCTTGACACAGTAACCCCTTCAATACTTGACAAAGTATCCCCTTCAATGCTTGACACAGTAACCCCTTCAATATTTGACACAGTAACCCCTTCAATGCTTGACAAAGTAACCCCTTCAATGCTTGACAAAGTAACCCCTTCAATATTTGACACAGTAACCCCTTCAATGCTTGACAAAGTAACCCCTTCAATACTTGACACAGCAACCCTTTCAATATTTGACACAGTAACCCCGTCAATACTTGACACAGTAACCCCTTCAATGCTTGACAAAGTAACCCCTTCAATACTTGACACAGCAACCCTTTCAATATTTGACAGAGTAACCCCTTCAATACTTGACACAGCAACCCTTTCAATGCTTGACACCGTAACCCCGTCAATACTTGACACAGTAACCCCTTCAATGCTTGACACAGAAACCCCTTTATTACTTGACACAGCAACCCCTTCAATGCTTGACACAGTGACCCCTTCAATACGTGACACAGTAACCCCTTCAATACTTGACACACCAACCCTTTCAAGACTTGACACAGCAATCCCTTCAATACTTGACACAGCAACCCCTTCAATACTTGACACAGTAACCCCTTCAATGCTTGACACAGTAACCCCTTCAATACTTGACACAGTAACCCCTTCAATGCTTAGCATAGTAACCCCTTCAATACTTGCATGAACAGGTCGCATAGTGGTGGAAATCCCCAAGTTTCAACACGACGGCATACAGATTAGGATCACCGAGACCAACCCTCACAACCCTCTGCACAACCTTCGCTTCGTCTCCCCTGGCTACGAGCACATCTACCAGCGCTTCCCCTACCACCCGTTCTTCCTCGAGTTTCTCAAGAGATTCACTGAGGCCCGCTACATGGACTTTCTTCACACCAATGGACACAAGGTAAGAGCAGCAGTAATTACCTATCAGTGTTTAACACACTGTTCGCACTACGTCGAAACAATGGCATTCACATTCTAGTGTGAAGAGTTATTGATGTGCATGTACATCAGATTGGCTACATGGATTTTTTCACACCAAAGGACACAAGGTAAGAACAGCAATAACTATACCTATCAGTAAAGAGACCAAAAAAATGGGAACGACCCCCCCCCCCCCCCCCCACATTTTGTTTGGTCTACAGACCTCAAAACTGCTGCTTTTCAACACTAACTTTTTCTTGCCTGTGTTATTGTTGGCTTCCCCTCGAGTAGCTTCCCTTGCTTCTCTGTCTTTGTCATTTGTTGGTTTGTGCAGTGCAGTTGTTTTGTCAGTTATTCTCCTCTTTATCTGTTCTGTCGTCTGCCTTCTTCTTTTGTGTGTGTGTATTTTTGTGTTTTTGTGCCTGAAGAAGACCCTTAGGTCGAAACGTCGCTGTTATTCGTTCCGTGTTCGTCATTTTAACGTGAGTACATTGCTTTTTGGTCTCTTTATTGTTCCCTCTCACGTGCAGTCGCCATGTGAAGAGTTATTGATGTGCCTGTACATCAGATTGGCTACATGGATTTTTTCACACCAATGGACACAAGATAAGAACAGCATTATTTACTTATCAATAAAAAAAAACATTGTTCGCACTACGTCAAAACAATTGCATTCTCTTTCAAGTGTGAAGAGGTATTGATGATTTGTGCATGTACATTAGATAGGCTACATGGACTTTCTTCACACCAATGGACACAAGGTAAGAATAGCATTAATTATACCTATCAGTGTTTAATACACTTTTCCCACTACGTGAAAACAATGGCATTCTGATGTAAAGAGTTATTGATGATGTGTGCATCAGATAGGCTACATGGACTTTCTTTACACCTATGGCCACAAGGTGAGAACATTGTTATTTACTTATCAATATTTTATTTGTTTAAAAGACACTGTACACACTACGTCGAAACAATGGCATTCTGGTGTGAAGAGTTACTGAATTGTGCATGTGCATCAGGTTCTGATTGGGGTTTGTTCTTTTTATATTTAGTCAAGTTTTGACTAAATATTTTAACATCGAGGGGGAATCGAAACGAGGGTCGTGGTGTATGTGCGTGTGTGTGTGTGTGTGTCTGTGTGTGTGTGTGTGTGTGTAGAGCGATTCAGACTAAACTACTGGACCGATCTTTATGAAATTTGACATGAGAGTTCCTGGGTATGAAATCCCCATACGTTTTTTTCATTTTTTTGATAAATGTCTTTGATGACGTCATATCCGGCTTTTCGTGAAAGTTGAGGCGGCACTGTCACGCCCTCATTTTTCAACCAAATTGGTTGAAATTTTGGTCAAGTAATCTTCGACGAAGCCCGGACTTCGGTATTGCATTTCAGCTTGGTGGCTTAAACATTAATTAATGACTTTGGTCATTAAAAATCTGAAAATTGTAAAAAAAAATAAAAATTTATAAAACGATCCAAATTTACGTTTATCTTATTCTCCATGATTTGTTGATTCCAAAAACATATAAATATGTTATATTCGGATTAAAAACAAGCTCTGAAAATTAAATATATAAAAATTATTATCAAAATTAAATTGTCCAAATCAATTTAAAAACACTTTCATCTTATTCCTTGTCGGTTCCTGATTCCAAAAACATATAGATATGATATGTTTGGATTAAAAACACGCTCAGAAAGTTAAAACAAAGAGAGGTACAGAAAAGCGTGCTATCCTTCTTAGCGCAACTACTACCCCGCTCTTCTTGTCAATTTCACTGCCTTTGCCATGAGCGGTGGACTGACGATGCTACGAGTATACGGTCTTGCTGAAAAATGGCATTGCGTTCAGTTTCATTCTGTGAGTTCGACAGCTACTTGACTAAATATTGTATTTTCGCCTTACGCGACTTGTTTCTTCTGTCTATATGCATCCACACACATTGCTGTTAGCGTACAGCCCGAGTGTCAGGATTTATAATGCGTTCACACTTTCAACACCGAGAGAAAAACTAAAATAAAAGTTTACTAAGCAGAAGACATCCCGAACCTCAACCTTACTTCCACATAGAGAAACAAATAATGATCAGACTGAGTCCTCTCAAGCATTTCTCACAACTAAATAACGTGTTTTAAACTGCATCCATAGCCGACGAAGACGGACACCCCCAATACACCCTGCAAGCCCTACTTTCCACACCCGCAACAAATAATTCAGATAAGAGAAGAACTTCTACTACATTTCTTACACACACAAAATGCCGTGTTTTATACCCACAGCCAGAGCCGACGACGTGGAACACACGGAGGACGCCTGACTATCACACCCAGGACGGGGAGTATGGAGGCGCCATCGAGCACCTGGTGGAGATCTCCAACTGGGCGGGGCTGGACGCCTGGGTGTGCGTGCCTCACGCTGCCGATGACGACTTTGTCAGACAGTTCGCCGCCTACGTCAAACGCAACCTCAGACCAGACTTGAAGGTACAAGCTTTCAATTGCAGTTGCCGCATAGAAAGAGCGAATAGTACAGTACAATACTATGGTACTTTATTATCTAAAATGAGAAATGACATTGTGGACAAAACAGTAGAGTAGTGTACTGGGGATGTATATGTTACAGGCATTAAGTGAAACCAGGCATTACGCGTAATGCCTGAAATGTTCAGGCATTACGCGTAATGCCTGTGACCACTAGGCATTACACGTAATGCCTAAAAATCATCTCAATTCTGCTTCTTTTCAACATCCGGTCTGCTTGTTTCTGTTGGCTGATCCTTGCTCTCTTCCGCGATTCTTGTATGGTATCATCATGTTTTTGTAATGCAGCTTCATGCACAGAAGATGGTCCAGGCGTCTGTCTTTCAGCTTGGGGCATTGCACCAAGAGAAGGCCCAGGCGTCTGTCTTTCAGCTTGGGGCATTGCACCAAGAGAAGGCCCAGGCGTCTGTCTTTCAGCTTGGGGCATTGCACCAAGAGAAGGCCCAGGCGTCTGTCTTTCAGCTTGGGGCATTGCACCAAGAGAAGGCCCAGGCGTCTGACTTTCAGCTTGGGGCATTGCACCAAGAGAAGGCCCAGGCGTCTGTCTTTCAGCTTGGGGCATTGCACCAAGAGAAGGCCCAGGCGTCTGACTTTCAGCTTGGGGCATTGCACCAAAAGACGGCCCAGGCGTCTGACTTTCAGCTTGGGGCATGTCAACTTTGTCCTTTAAAAATGTTCTCACCGTGGATGGATGGATAACTGTTCAGTGCAATAGGCGTTTATGTTGTTTGTATTGCCTGAATTGCGTCAGGCAATAAGCGTAATTTTGAGAGTTACATTTCAGGCATTACGTGTAATGCCTGGTATTTTTAGGCATTACGTGTAATGCCTAGTGGTCACAGGCATTACGCGTAATGCCTGAACATTTCAGGCATTACGCGTAATGCCTGGTTTCACTTAATGCCTGTAACATATCCATGTTGTATGCCAAAGAATGTTGCTGGGTTCACAAGGGTCAATTATTCCTTGTAATAATCATCTGTTATTTGTCCGTCATATGTGTTAAAGAAGACAGGAAACTCAGCTTACATCAGACCCGAACTGGGAACTATGCACACCAGTTGCTACAGAAAGTCAGGAAAAGGACATACACAAGACTTGCAGACAGGCCCAAAGCTTACACAGTATATGTATAGATCCTCTGAAGACAGAGTACAGCTGCCTCTATAATATTGAAAACGGGCGAACCCGTAATCTTTCCATTTGAATGATAGTCTCCTTCTATATACTAAGTGGTATCTTGAGCGTCAGGGGCAGGCGCGTTCATCAAAAACATAAAGATATCCATTGAATAATTGCACTCCCTTTTTTCAAACCGAGGCGGACCATATAACGTTAGAGTGTGACAAAAACAGTCAGGTTCAAGGGACTGAATAAAACCCCTGTCACCTGCACCTGTGCTACTGAAGTGCAAAACTCTGGTGGGGACAGTACTGTCACCTCTACATAAAGGGTGCATATTTATAGACATGGTGTGGACACTACTGTCACCTCTACATAAAGGGTGCATATTTATAGACATGGTGGGGACAGTACTGTCACCTCTACATAAAGGGTGCATATTTATAGACATGGTGTGGACACTACTGTCACCTCTACATAAAGGGTGCATATTTATAGACATGGTGTGGACACTACTGTCACCTCTACATAAAGGGTGCATATTTATAGACATGGTGTGGACACTACTGTCACCTCTACATAAAGGGTGCATATTTATAGACATGGTGTGGACACTACTGTCACCTCTACATAAAGGGTGCATATTTATAGACATGGTGTGGACACTACTGTCACCTCTACATAAAGGGTGCATATTTATAGACATGGTGTGGACACTACTGTCACCTCTACATAAAGGGTGCATATTTATAGACATGGTGTGGACACTACTGTCACCTCTACATAAAGGGTGCATATTTATAGACATGGTGTGGACACTACTGTCACCTCTACATAAAGGGTGCATATTTATAGACATGGTGTGGACACTACTGTCACCTCTACATAAAGGGTGCATATTTATAGACATGGTGTGGACACTACTGTCACCTCTACATAAAGGGTGCATATTTATAGACATGGTGTGGACACTACTGTCACCTCTACATAAAGGGTGCATATTTATAGACATGGTGTGGACACTACTGTCACCTCTACATAAAGGGTGCATATTTATAGACATGGTGTGGACACTACTGTCACCTCTACATAAAGGGTGCATATTTATAGACATGGTGTGGACACTACTGTCACCTCTACATAAAGGGTGCATATTTATAGACATGGTGTGGACACTACTGTCACCTCTACATAAAGGGTGCATATTTATAGACATGGTGTGGACACTACTGTCACCTCTACATAAAGGGTGCATATTTATAGACATGGTGTGGACACTACTGTCACCTCTACATAAAGGGTGCATATTTATAGACATGGTGTGGACACTACTGTCACCTCTACATAAAGGGTGCATATTTATAGACATGGTGTGGACACTACTGTCACCTCTACATAAAGGGTGCATATTTATAGACATGGTGTGGACACTACTGTCACCTCTACATAAAGGGTGCATATTTATAGACATGGTGTGGACAGTACTGTCACCTCTACATAAAGGGTGCATATTTATAGACATGGTGTGGACACTACTGTCACCTCTACATAAAGGGTGCATATTTATAGACATGGTGTGGACACTACTGTCACCTCTACATAAAGGGTGCATATTTATAGACATGGTGTGGACAGTACTGTCACCTCTACATAAAGGGTGCATATTTATAGACATGGTGTGGACACTACTGTCACCTCTACATAAAGGGTGCATATTTATAGACATGGTGTGGACACTACTGTCACCTCTACATAAAGGGTGCATATTTATAGACATGGTGTGGACACTACTGTCACCTCTACATAAAGGGTGCATATTTATAGACATGGTGTGGACACTACTGTCACCTCTACATAAAGGGTGCATATTTATAGACATGGTGTGGACACTACTGTCACCTCTACATAAAGGGTGCATATTTATAGACATGGTGTGGACAGTACTGTCACCTCTACATAAAGGGTGCATATTTATAGACATGGTGTGGACACTACTGTCACCTCTACATAAAGGGTGCATATTTATAGACATGGTGTGGACACTACTGTCACCTCTACATAAAGGGTGCATATTTATAGACATGTGCCCCAAAAGACATTCTTGTGCTGTGCTCTGTGAGAGGTGTTTTCTTTGTGTTTGATATCATTTTGTTTGGACCTAGCTATTGATGTGTACATTGTTGTTAAACAGTTGTTTGTTGTATGTTTATCAGGGTTTGCTAGTGTGTGATAGGGTTTGTGTCCGTCTGTAGATGTTAGTTTCTTTGTTAGTCCTGTGTTGACAACTCTTCGACAAGCGCTTAGAACTGTACCCACGGAATACGCGCTATATAAGCTTCATATTGATTGATTGATTGATCTAGTAATCCGATTTAGGTGGCTGACCGAGAACTCGAGAACTGTTCAACGTTAAAAATCAATTAAATGGATCGACACATACATTTTGCATTGTGCACACAAAAACAATATAAGCGGCGGGCTTGCACAATAAGGACCGTCTCGCTCTGTGTCAAGTGTCGGTTGTGGGTCAAGAATTGAGCCAGGGTTTGCCGTCTCCAGGTGTACGTGGAGTACTCCAACGAGGTGTGGGGCACGGGATTCCGTCAGTCTCACTATGCAAAAGAGAAGGGCAAACCTCTGTGGCCTGGTGATGACGACATGACGATCAACATGAAGTACCTGGTCAAACGAGCGTCTGAAGTGGCCGACATCTGGTCATCGGTAGGTACAAAGTGATTGTATGTTAGTATAGGGACACCCCTCAAATTGACGCAAAAACTCACATTTTTGACCGCAAATGCGATCGACTCCTGCATCAGTAGGAATAGCATAGAACATGAAATGCGCAAGCTAGCTAAAGAACAGAACATGTTCGGGGTAGATAATTGATTTTACTTTCTTCTCGTATGTAAAACATAAAAAGTTGTGCCTATTTAGATTTTTCGTCGATTTTTAATTGGTCCCTTCCGTTTTTATCCGGTCGATTTTGAGGGTACCCTCATTTGAGCGGCGGTCACGTGATCCCTGTAAAAGAAATCTTTAATTTGAAAGATGATCCAGAAACTGAAGTAAACGGCCTTAACTGGCATAGAAAGATTGAACGAGATGGCATGGGAATTAATGCTTTAATTCTGGTGCGAAATTCGTCGCAATAATTGTTTGGCGAAGTTTAGAATGAATTAATAAATAAATACAATAGAATAAGAAATTTAACAAGAACGTTTATCAGGTGAATTCTTTCTTTATACGTGTGTTTGCACTGCTGAAATAGAAAATGTGGAAATAATTTTGTTAATTATGCTTCGGTGTTTAGACACACCAATATCCCCTTTAAATAAGATTAGGGGCCAATGACTACGGATTTAGTTGATTTCCTATCCTTATATTACATATTATCCATTCAGATCTGGAGCGGCAATGACCGTCAACGACTGACCAACGTGGTGGGCTGGGACACAGGCAAGCAGACCGAGTATGACCACTTCATGCAGATACTGGGCAGCAAGAAGACCAAGTTCCAAGCTCTCACTGTCACAGAGTACTTCTTGTGCGGCGCTCCTTTCTTCAACCACGTGAGAATTCTTTCCGTTCCTTCCGGGTTTTTGTTTGTTTTTGTGTGTGTCTCTCCCCCCCCCCCCCCCCACCCCCCGTTGTGTTTGTTTGTTTGTAAGTCCTGAAGAAGCCCCCACAGGCGGACATTTGTCCTAGTTTTGTTTGTGCTGTCCATGTGTTGGTAAGTACATATTTCTTTTGTTTGTCAACTTGTTTCGTACAGTCAATACTTACTTGACTGAATGATTTAAACAAGGCGGAAGGGAGCTTTGTCTCCATATTTACGTGTGTATGTGTGTATAAGACTAAATGTATTGATTTCGATTTACGCGACCTGTTTTTTTCTCCAGCCATCAGACTTTGCCAAGATGTCCATGAGCCAGATTAAGCAGAGCTGTGACAATGACCTTGCAAACCAGAAACGCATCGATCAGCATTACATGGACCTCGCTAAGGTGAGACTCATTGCGTTTACAAGTTCTTGTGTATATGGGTTGAGACTTTTTCTGTCTGTCTGTCTGTTCGTCTGTCTGTCTGTCTGTCTGTCTGTCTGTCTGTCTGTCTGTCTGTCTGTCTCTCTCTCTCTCTCTGTCTCTCTCTCTCTCTCTCTCTCTCTCTCTCTCTCTCTCTCTCTCTCTCTCTCACACTCACTCACTCACTCTCTCTAGTGCTTGTCACACAACAGGTTTTTTTAAACACAAAGTATAAATGTATTCCTTTGTCTGCTGGACCCACTTGTAAACATGAAGCTTACGCGCACTTATATGATGGACAGACATAGTGTAGTATACGACATGATCATTGGTTGGGCATGGGTTCTTCGAGACGAACGTCTGACTGTGAGAAAACAAACGACGACGATGACGATGAGGATGACGACGACGACGATGATGATGATGATGATGATGATGATGATGATGATGATGATGATGATGATGATGATGATGATGATGATGATGATGATGATGACGACGACGATGACGATGATGATGATGATGATGATTCGTAGTTCCGCATGACGACTGGAGCGAGCGTTCAAGCTGTAAATAAATCACATCAACATGTGTCTTTGGTCTCAGGCTCACGGAATGAAGCTGGTGATGTACGAGGGAGGACCCCTAATGTTTGCGCCGAGTAACGCCGATGGACCGGTGACGGACAAGTGCATGGCGTTCAACAGAGACCCTCACATCAGGCCCGCCATCCTGGACATCATGAACGCCTGGTACAGCACCGTCACGACCAACTCGGCAAACTCCAGGCCTGGTTTGTACCACATTGCTTCCTTGCCCAATTCTTCTTCTTCTTCTTCTTCTTCTTCTTCTTCTTCTTCTTCTTCTTCTTCTTCTTCTTCTTCTTCTTCTTCTTCTTCTTCTTCTTCTTCTTCTTCTTCTTCTTCTTCGTTCACTCATGTGTTTGCACGACTGGAGTTTTACGTGTATGACCGTTTTTACCCCGCCATTCGGGGGAGGCATGCTGGATAGTTTTGTGTTTTCATGACCCACCGAACTCTGACATGGATTACAAGATCTTTTCCGTGCGCACTTGATCTTGTGCTTTCGTGTACACACGAACATAAGTTGACCTGGGAGATCGGACAAATCTTCACCCTTAACCCACCAGGCGTCCGCGGCCGGGATTTGAGCACACGACCTTCCAATTAGGAGGCCGATGTATTTAATACGCCACTGCGCCCTTGCCGAAATTAAAACTCCTTGCATTTCTCTCCCTTGAATTTTGTTCACATGTGAACGATGGATTTACAGGCGATTTTCTATATCAAAACAATTTTTTGACACGAGATCTTATGCAATGAGCTCCGCTGAACACAGTCCGACGCCAAATATCGCAATCCTTGTAAACGATCCGAATCACTATCTACGATTTGGCCAGGAATCTACATGGGGTTGTACATCCCTCCACTTAGACAGAACGAACATCAAACAGCCTGGATGCATCCTGCGCAGAGCGATTCCTTGCTTGCCTATTTCAATGAAGATACCTTCCTCCCTGTGTGATCATGGTCTTCCTCCCTGTGTGATCATGGTCTTCCTCCCTGTGTGATCATGGTCTTCCTCCCTGTGTGATCATGGTCTTCCTCCCTGTGTGATCATGGTCTTCCTCCCTGTGTGATCATGGTCTTCCTCTCTGTGTGATCATGGTCTTCCTCCCTGTGTGATCATGGTCTTCCTCCCTGTGTGATCATGGTCTTCCTCCCTGTGTGATCATGGTCTTCCTCCCTGTGTGATCATGGTCTTCCTCCCTGTGTGATCATGGTCTTCCTCCCTGTGTGATCATGGTCTTCCTCCCTGTGTGATCATGGTCTTCCTCCCTGTGTGATCATGGTCTTCCTCCCTGTGTGATCATGGTCTTCCTCCCTGTGTGATCATGATCTTCCTCCCTGTGTGATCATGGTCTTCCTCCCTGTGTGATCATGGTCTTGATTTAGGCTTTTGTTGGTCTTCCTTTCTTTCGTTTCATTCTTCTTCTTTTTTCCTTTTTTCCTTTTTTTGATGCTGAGGCGTTTCAGTGGTCCGTATTTACATGCTTGCGCATATCTTTGGCTTCTTCGACCGACTCCTTTGCTTGCGTGCTGTCTCGTCTTCCTTTTATTTACGTTGCAAACACATTCATCTCATGTGGAAGACCTTACATACTTTTCTCGTTTCAGGTGGTATCTTCAACTACTTTTCCTCGCTGGGCCTTTTCAATAAATGGGGAAGTTGGGGAATCGCGGAGTACACCGGTCAAGACCTGTACACTGCTCCCAAGTGGCTGGCGGTTCAAACCTTCATCTCTGACCACTGGCCCAACACGCTGCTAGGCCCGAAATGTTCATTCACTCAAGACCAGGCGACCAACACGGCGTTCGGCTGTTTCCCGTCCGGCGGTCACTACGTCTGTGCCAAGTCCGCGGACAACGGTCACTCCTGGACGGTGAGGTGGTCTGAGGAAATGAAGAAAATGAATTCTACTAATTTCTTTCTGCCTTTCTCTACTTTCAAATGTCACGTAAAAATGTATCGTTTTCATTTACTGTAGATAACCCAAATCTGACTTATATTTTGGTTTGGTTTTGTATGAGAAAATTAACAAAGTCTCCTCATGTTTTACGGTTACTCAGAAAGTTGTGTGTTGCTGTGGTGTCAGCCATAATTATGTTTGCTGTGCTTTTAATGAATTTAAAATGTTCTTCTTTATTCACATTTTGAAAACACTGTCTGTTCACACATGTGTATTGACAATTGTTTTAATGTATCTTTGATAGAATCTCCCCAGTCTTCATCAGAGTAGTAGTGATCACGTGACCCTGGACGGATATGACGTCAAAGAGAAGAAGCTGTACGTGCGTGTGATGGACAGGACCTACGTCAGCAAATATCACGTGTACAGCGAGAACACACGCAGCTGGACAACGTCAGTTTGGTTCCAAGTTGTTGTTGTTGTTGTTCTTGTTCTTGTTCTTGTTCTTCTTGATTTGATGTTGTTTCCGTCGTCGTCGTCCTTAGCTTCTATCAGTAATTTTCAATGTGAGATTTGTGATTGATTTTATTTGTATTGCAAAGTCTGTCCGAAAGGTCTCACCAACGTCTGTTCTGGCTTGAACAAACTGGTGACATCCTAGCTTTTCGCTCCAACTTTGATGATTTACATTATTTTTCGAGAATCACAAACTGGAGTTTGAATTCGAGGTTGCATAACTGTTGTTTTTGTTTGTTTTTTGTTTGTTTGTGTCTTGCTTTATTTTTTTGCTTTCTTTGTTAGTGTTTTTGTTTCTTTCTTTTCTCTCTATCTCTATTGTCTGTTTGTTTGTTTACAACTTTCTTTTCTCTCTATCTCTATTGTCTGTTTGTTTGTTTACAACTTTCTTTTCTCTCTATCTCTATTGTCTGTTTGTTTGTTTACAACTTTCTTTTCTCTCTATCTCTATTGTCTGTTTGTTTGTTTACAACTTTCTTTTCTCTCTATCTCTATTGTCTGTTTGTTTGTTTACAACTTTCTTTTCTCTCTATCTCTATTGTCTGTTTGTTTGTTTAGAACTTTCTTTTCTCTCTATCTCTATTGTCTGTTTGTTTGTTTACAACTTTCTTTTCTCTCTATCTCTATTGTCTGTTTGTTTGTTTACAACTTTCTTTTCTCTCTATCTCTATTGTCTGTTTGTTTGTTTACAACTTTCTTTTCTCTCTATCTCTATTGTCTGTTTGTTTGTTTACAACTTTCTTTTCTCTCTATCTCTATTGTCTGTTTGTTTGTTTACAACTTTCTTTTCTCTCTATCTCTATTGTCTGTTTGTTTGTTTAGAACTTTCTTTTCTCTCTATCTCTATTGTCTGTTTGTTTGTTTACAACTTTCTTTTCTCTCTATCTCTATTGTCTGTTTGTTTGTTTAGAACTTTCTTTTTTTTTCCTTTATTTCTTTCCTTCTTTCTATCTGTTTTTCTTTTTGTCTATCTGTGATTTTGTTTGTTTTGTGTGTGTCTGTGTATAAGTGGTAAAGTGTGAATCCGAGGTTGGTGTGATGGTTTGGTTGTGTCTTTCTTTCTTTCTTCCTGTCTTCCTTTCTTTATTTCTTGGTGTTTGTTTGTTTCTTGTGTGTTTCTTTGTTTTTTTTTTTTTTTTTTTTTTTTTTTTGCACAAGTGCTTCTCTCTGTAACAGGATGAAGAGTATCCCGTACTTTGCGGACGAGTTTGCACCCAGTGTGATACCGCGAATGCCGGCGGACGCCGACCATGGTCTCTCCAGTCAGACGCACTGCTGAAGAAACCGTTTTCGCCTCAAATAATTCTTGGATACGGGGCGAATTTGTCTCGAGAACAATGTGCCTGTGTGCATTAAAGCCTATACTATCTTTGTGTTTTAATTTCGGAATGTGTGTGTGCGTGCGTGTGTGTGCATAATAATAATAATAATAAATAACTTTTCTATAGCGCGAGTCCCATCAATTGGCTCCAGGCGCTTTACAAATTCATTATAGAATAAACTAGCACAAATCAACAAGCATACAAAGCATACATTTAACTGAGACATAACACCAAGATCCCAAGCACTAAGCAAAACTTAGCGTACAATGTTAAAAGTAAACACACACACACACGCACGCACGCACGCGCACACACAAAGATACCATTGACAAATAGACCATAAAGCACATACAGGGTAGAGAGTTCCAAAACAGAATAGAGTTGTGGAGAGTCTACTCAGGCTAAGCAAAGGCTTTACGAAACAGGTATGTTTTGAGTTGTGTTTTGAAGGAGGAAAGGCTGCTGGAGTCACGGATAGAACTTGGAAGCGAGTTCCAGACGGTCGGAATCTGGTACCTAAAGGTTCTTTCACCAAAGGTCTTGGTCCTGGTTTTGGGGATGCGAAGGAGTTTTTCAGAGGAGGATCTGAGAGAACGGGATGGCTCGTAGATACTGAGGGAATGGGACAAATAGGGGGGAAGTGATTTCTCAAAACAGCGGTACCCTAACAGAGCCAGCTTGTACTCGATTCTATACTTCATAGGAAGCCAGTGAAGGGTGGTAAGTAGGGGAGTGACATGGTCTTTCTTAGACTTCTGCAGAACGAGTTCTTCAGTGGGGAAGCCGGCAAGCAATGAGTTGCAGTAGTCAAGTCGACTCAGGATCAGAGAGGAGACAAGTTGAATAGTGGCTTGGAGTGTCAGGAATGATCTGACAGAGGAAATCTTGCGCAACTCAAAAAAGGCACATTTACAAACAAAACTAATGTGTTTTTGCATTGTCAGAGCAGAGTCCAGGTACACGCCTAGGTCCTTAACAGCGGTTTGGGAGACAATCTGAGTGTCGCCTATTGTCAGGGAAGTACAGTCAATCTGATTTAAAGCATGCCTTGAGCCTGACAGCATCACCTCAGTTTTTGAGTCATTCAGCTTAAGTTTATTGTCTATCATCCAGTCTTTAACTGACTCAATGCAGCGCTCAGTGTTTTTAACCACTTTTGGAAAATCACTGGGGGGAGCAGAATCCTCTATTTGGGTGTCGTCGGCATACTTGTGGTGTTCGCAGCCATGCCTCGAGATGACGTCAGATAGGTCCTGTGTGTATAGTGTAAACAGAACCGGGCCTAGAACAGAGCCCTGAGGTACTCCGTGCTTCAGGGGAACAGGGGATGATTCTTTTTGACCTATTTGTACTCTTTGAAAGCGTTCAGAGAGATATGACACGAACCACTGGAAGGCTTTGTCGGCAATTCCAAACGTGAACTGTAGTCTCTTTAGGAGGACGTCGTGGTCGATGGTGTCAAATGCCGCCGAGAGGTCCAAGAGTGCGAGCACAGACACTTCCTTGTTGTCAGCACTGGTCAGCAGCTTGTCAGTTACGTAAAGAAGAGCGGTTTCTGTGCTATGATTTTTCTTGTATGCGGACTGATGGACGTCCAAAAGATCATTACTCAGCAGATGTTCTTGGAGCTGCGCTAGCACACACTTTTCTAACAGCTTGGTCAGAAAGGGTAAGTTTGAAATGGGTCTATAGTTCTTTAAGCACTCCGTGTCTAGGCCTGGCTTTTTTAGAAGTGGTGTTATGACTGCCTCTTTAAACTGTGCAGGCACAGACCCAGACTGAAGAGAAAGGTTTAAGATTCTCGTTACAACAGGAACAAGAAAATCCAGGCAAGTTTTCATGAGTGACGTGGGAATGGGGTCAAGTGTGCAGGATTTTGGAGCACATTTTGAGATAAGTTCAAAAACAAACTTCTCAGAAACAGGGCTAAACCGTGTAAGGGGGGTCCCTGAAAATGCGGCGAAGGACATTTGTGTTTTGGATGAGTCGAGACCTTTGCGAATGTCAGAGATCTTCTGGTCAAAGAAATTGCTGAAAGTCTCGGGGAGTTCTGATGGGGGAATCAATTTAGGGAGGGCAGTGGCTTTCTTCTTCGCGAATAGCTCATCTGTTACAGAGAACAGAGCCTTGGTGTCTTTGCACTCAGCGAGGCGGGATGTATAGTATTCCTGCTTGGCACTGGTGTGGAGAGCTTTGATGTCGTCAAGCTGTTGACGATAAATCTGACGGTGAACTGTCAGGCCTGTGTGTGTGCGTGCGTGTGTACGTGCGTGTGTTTGTGTGTGTGTTTGTGTGTGCATGCGTGCGTGCGTGTGTGTATGTGGGTGTGTGTATGTGTGCTTAATAACCCTAGAGAACGCTCTCCTACAAAAAATGGAGAGATGGCTGAGGAAGAGCTCATCGAAGCAATAAATTCAATCAAATAACACTTTGCCAGACGTTCATAAAATGTCGGTCGTCCAACAAAAATACACGGATCAAACATTAAATCATACTCTTGGTTCATTGTTTTCCGTAGTTCTACCGTTATTTTGAGTACATGCATTCTTAATATCCCAGATTACGTTAAAAGTAGGAAAGACAAATAAGAAGTGCTAGTGACACAATGGGAAGTGCTAGTGACACAATGGGAAGTGCTAGTGACACAATGGGAAGTGCTAGTGACACAATGGGAAGTGCTAGTGACACAATGGGAAACTCTTGGTGTTTAATGAAAAGTACAATTCTGGCCCTGACCCAAATCTCATATCCACACTCGCTTGTTCCAGATATATTGAATCAATGGGTGAATCTATTGCTATTGTTTGTGCCTGACCTTTGAACAAATATCTGCCGAAGGTTCTTGGACTAATTGTGAACGTAACAAAGTACATGTGGTATTCGTGTTGCACACGAAGTAGGTTAGGGTCTTAAGGAGTTGTCCGTTCGTAGATGTAGGCTTTGTTGGTTGCTAGTCGTTGGTGGGTTTTGTGTGGGTTTCTTTCAGGAGAAATATGCTTACATGAAATGCATATTATTTCTTAAAAGAAGTAAAGATGTAGACGACTCAATCCTTCTTGAACACAAATGAAATAGTTATGTTGATTGCTGCAAACAAATTAATTTGTCGAACCCGCACTGTCCTTTTCTGTTTATCTGTTCTCATTCTTTCCTTCCTTTTTTACTTGCTCAGTTTCTACTGTCCTTCTTACAAACATTTGGTCTATTTTTCACTCTATCTTTGTCCTGAAAGTCGATTATCAACATTTTGCATTCACCAACAACAAATATAGGGCAGCATAGCTCGAATACATCCGATAATCGAATTTTGGTACTTTAACCCCGTGGAAATGCATCAGATGTGACCGAGAGTACCACAGCTTTTCTTGAATAACTTGAAAGTTCAAACATGGAGCTCTGCAGTCTACAAGCACTTGTGCCACTGATTTTCTTGCTAACGTAAGTCTTTTTTTTAGTGCATCCACTAAATATCAATTCAATTTCTAACAAAAAATAACATTAAATCATTCAATCTTAACAAAAACGTTTACTGTCTGTGGCAAACAGTTACGGCTAAGGAATGAAAATGAGAGAACTGTGGTGACTGTGTTATTTTCTCTCCAAGCTGCTGATTGGTTTTTCCCTTGACAGACCAACTTGGTGCTCATCCCAGTGTACCTGGAATGGTCGTTACCATAACAACCGTTGCCAGTGTTACGAGGGATTTACGGGTGCTAACTGCGACACCGACTGTCATTGTGAAGGTCATGGCGTCTGCAAAGCAGGTAGCCTTCGCAATTCCTCATCCCCATGGCCAAACTTATTGTGGAAATAAACATAAAGCAATTCCTCATCCCCATGGCCAAACTTATTGTAGAAATAAACATAAAGGAGTAGCAAACAGTTCAAGTTTTTATTTGCCAATTTCACACTTCTGAAAATTCGTTTTCTTCGATGACATGGAGGTTTCCGTCTATTTATACTCCCTTCTTCTCTTTCTTTCTTTGTTTGTGTCTGTGTTTGTTTCTTTGTTTGTTTGTGTCTGTGTTTGTTTGTGTGTTTGTTTGTGTGTTTGTTTGTGTGTGTGTTTGTTTCTTTCTTTGTTTGTGTCTTTGTTTGTGTCTTTGTTTGTGTCTTTGTTTGTGTCTTTGTTTGTGTCTTTGTTTGTGTCTTGGTTTTGTTTGTGTCTGTGTTTGTTTCTTTCTCTGTGTCTTTGTTTGTTTGTGTCTGTGTTTGTTTCTTTCTTTGTGTCTTTGTTTGTTTGTGTCTGTGTTTGTTTCTTTCTTTGTGTCTTTGTTTGTTTGTGTCTGTGTTTGTTTCTTTCTTTGTGTCTTTGTTTGTTTGTGTCTGTGTTTGTTTCTTTCTTTGTGTCTTTGTTTGTTTGTGTCTGTGTTTGTTTCTTTCTTTGTGTCTTTGTTTGTTTGTGTCTGTGTTTGTTTCTTTCTTTGTGTCTTTGTTTGTTTGTGTCTGTGTTTGTTTCTTTCTTTGTGTCTTTGTTTGTTTGTGTCTGTGTTTGTTTCTTTGTTTGTTTCTTTGTTTGTTTGTGTCTGTGTTTGTTTCTTTCTTTGTGTCTTTGTTTGTTTGTGTCTGTGTTTGTTTCTTTCTTTGTGTCTTTGTTTGTTTGTGTCTGTGTTTGTTTCTTTCTTTGTGTCTTTGTTTGTTTGTGTCTGTGTTTGTTTCTTTCTTTGTGTCTTTTTTTGTGTCTTTGTTTGTGTCTTTGTTTGTGTGTGTGTCTTTGTTTGTTTGTGTCTTTGTTTGTTTG
>NC_090249.1:1357898-1365398 GCF_037325665.1 Littorina saxatilis | reverse complement strand
TTTGACATGAGAGTTCTTGGGTATGATATCCCCAGATTTTTTTTTCATTTTTTTGATAAATGTCCTTGATGACGTCATATCCGACTTTTTGTAAATGTTGAGGCGGCACTGTCACACCCTCATTTTTCAATAAAATTGATTGCAATTTCGGCCAAGCAATCTTCGACAAAGGCCAAACTTTGGTATTGCATTTCAGCTTGGAGGCTTAAAAATTAATTAATGACTTTGGTCATTAAAAATCAGAAAATTGTAATTAATTTTTTTTTTAATAAAACGATCCAAAATTACGTTTATCGTATTCTTTATCATTTTCTGATTCCAAAAACATATAAATATGTTATATTTGGATTAAAAACAACCTCTGAAAATTAAAAATATAAAAATTATGATTAAAATTAAATTTCCGATATCGATTTAAAAACAATTTCATCTTATTCCTTGTCCGTTCCTGATTCCAAAAACATATAGATATGATATTTTTGGATTAAAAACACGTTCAGAGAGTTAAAAAGAATAGAGATATAGAAAAGCGTGCTATCCTCCTCAGCGCAACCGCTACCGCGCTTTTCTGGATTGTTAATTTCACTGCCTTTGCCACGAGCGGTGGACAGACGATGCTACGAGTGTACGGTCTTGCGGAAAAATGCAATGCGTTCAGTTTCATTCTGTGAGTTCGACTGAGCTTGACTAAATCTTGTGTTTTCGCCTTACGCGACTTTCTTTCTTTCTTTCTTTCTTTCTTAATTTAGTTATATGTTTTTATCTATTTATGTTTTTGATTTTTTTCATTTTGGCTAAATCGATTTAGCACATTTACATTAGTGTCACGCACATAAAAATGTCAACAAAAAAGACCAGACGGGTGGTCAGGAAGTAACCAAGATGTTTTTTTTCCATTGAGTGTGAAGCTGAGAGAAAGAGTGAGACTGAAGGAAAACAATAATAACTTAATAAGAATTACAATGATAATAAAAATAGAAAAATAAAAAAAACGCACGCACATGTGTGATTAACAATGTCTGATCTCCTAAAAAAAGAAGAGAAAACCAAGATGTTGATTTGTGGTTATGTGCCCGTGTCTCACGATGCTCTTATCCACGCTCTGTCATCATTTACATCATCCTTTATACGGGGAAGAAGGCCCTTTAGCAATTATATTGCTGATGTTGATGCTTGTGTTAGTTTATTTTGTTCAATTCTGTCCCGATAGTTGTTCAATTTTGTCCTTGCTGATAATTGTGTGATCCTTTCGTCTTTGGTGTTCTTTGTTGAAAAAAACACAAGTCATGATCGATTCAACTGATGCACATCTTTTACTAAAGTGATGACGACACACACAAAATACTGTTACAAAAGTGGACGGAGTATTGTGAGCAAGCAAAGATCAAGACAGCGTGAGCTTGACCAGTTGACCCCTTGGAGCCAAATTAATCACAATCCATCTGATGAGGGAAAAGTTCTAAACCTGCATCAGTTTTCACCGGTAGTTTCTCCGAATGCGGAAATATTGTTCAACACCAGTGTCAGGTGACAGAGTGTAAATAACAACATTCCTCATCGTGGAAATTAATATATAAAAAAAAGGTATGAGATAAAAACAAAGTCTCTAGTAGTAGTATATTCGGACATTGTCTTGAATCATCCATAGAGTCTCTAGTAGCAGTATATTCGGACATTGTCTTGAATCATCCATAGAGTCTCTAGTAGCAGTATATTCGGACATTGTCTTGAATCATCCATAGAGTCTCTAGTAGCAGTGTATTCGGACATTGTCTTGAATCATCCATATAGTCTCTAGTAGCAGTATATTCGGACATTGTCTTGAATCATCCATATAGTCTCTAGTAGCAGTATATTCGGACATTGTCTTGAATCATCCATATAGTCTCTAGTAGCAGTATATTCGGACATTGTCTTGAATCATCCATATAGTCTCTAGTAGCAGTATATTCGGACATTGTCTTGAATCATCCATATAGTCTCTAGTAGCAGTGTATTCGGACATTGTCTTGAATCATCCATATAGTCTCTAGTAGCAGTGTATTCGGACATTGTCTTGAATCATCCATATAGTCTCTAGTAGTAGTATATTCGGACATTGTCTTGAATCATCCATATAGTCTCTAGTAGCAGTGTATTTGGACATATTTTAAAACACCTATTTAGTCTCCAGTAGCAGTATATTTGGGCAGTGTCTTGAAACATCCATGCATCTACAGCTTAATCATCATGCCCTGTACAGGTCGACTTGTGGTGGAATTTTCTCAGCTAAAAAACAGTGGGATAGAGATCCAAGTGATGGAGACCAACCCCCACAACCCCCTGCACAACCTCCGCCTGGTCCCCCCAGGCTACGAGAACACTCACCTGAGGTTCCCCTTCCACCCGCTCTTCCTGCAGTTCTTGAAGAGATTCTCCGAGATCCGCTTCATGGACTACCTCAGCACTAACGCTCACCAGGTATGTGTTCTAGTCTGTATGCTGGGACAGGGAAAGCGACTGAAATAGAGAAGGGGTGTGGAAGGAGGATTTGGTGGGAGAGGCCCAAGGGTAATACAAATGCGCGTGGAAAACACAAACACATCTAACGAAAGCTTTCTTTCTGACTAATACAGCAATACCAAAAGTGTAGAGACGGTGTATAAATATGGACAAGAACAGTTTTGTCCAAAGTAAAATACCTAAATTCAATGTTACAGCTTGTTCTTATACCACAAAGTGTCTGCAGTTTTCCTGTTAGAGCAAATGATGATAATTTTATCAATTTTTAAAAAATTGACCAGGTTGCATGCCACGCGCAAACATAGCAAATAGTTACGGATCGTACATGGGCGTGGAAGAGGCAATGGTGTACAGGTATTTAACTTGTTCTAGTTCCCATTCTCAATCCTATAAAGACACCACTTCAGACCAGAAGTTTGCACTTGTTTTCTCAAATACTGATACGTGGCGTTGTGATGCATGGGTCAAACAAATGTGAGTGTGTGTGTGGGGGTGTATGTGGGTGTGTGTGTGGGTGTGTGTGTGTGTGTGTGTGTGTGTGTGTGTGTGTGTGTGTGTGTGTGTGTGTGTGCGAGTTGGAAGGATGCTCTTGGTTTAGATACGCGCTCATGCGTTATTTCTCTATGAACTTTTATATCATGCTGGTGTGTTTTTATACGCACTTAATCTGAGGATATTTGATTGGTTCTAAGTTTAACTAAGAAAGAGAGAGAGAGGGCGAGAGAGAGAGAGAGAGTGTGTGTGTGTGTGTGTGTGTGTGTGTGTGTGTGTGTGTGTGTGTGTGTGTGTGTGTGTGTGTGTGTGTGTGTGTGTGTGTGTATGTGTGAATGTGACACGGTTTAGTGTTGTTAGTTTTAAGTGCAATCCTTAATTCTTAGTAAATGTGATGTATTTTATGTCTGTGATCGCCTGACACTGCATGGCAATTTTCCTTGTTTTTATAAGGACAGTAAAATGTTGAGTCTTGAGCCTTGAGTCTTGAACCAAACTCTTTCTTGTCATCGTACTTGGTGATAGCCTCACTGAAAGGGAGAGTCCTTCTCGTGAAAAGAGTTCTGCTGACTGTCTCAAATCTCGCCACATCCCTCTACTTGGGGAGATACCAAAAATAACATCCTGACTGCTAATTTTGCAGAGATGTTTTTTTTTTTAATGAATTCATTTCGCACTTTGATACCAGTAGCTTTCATGAAATTCATATTCATACAAAATCTCCCACTCTGCAAAGAAGGCACCCAGAATGTTGATTTGTGGTATGTGTCCAAGTGGAGGGATGGTCTTATCCCATGTAAAAGTCAGGCCAGACCTGAGCTTGTGAGCTGAATATATGATGATAAAATCGTTTATTTAACGTCACTCTGTAAAAACATTGGCGACATTTGTCTTAGATTAAGAACACACACAGGCACGCACACAAACTTTCCCTTTATGTACAGTGGTTCACCACCCTCCCGCCCCCCGCACACTCTCGCTCATCTAATTAAAAATGGTGTTAAGAGATACTTGGATATAAAATGGTATTTTTAAAAGTTCTGATAAAAATATATAGTAGCTGTATGAGAAGCAATGGCGTCATCCGCAGCAATGTCTCTTCATATCCAGGGACCAAGTGGGTGCGTGTGCATAAGTCCAGCGATAAGTTGAGCTGAATCTTGTCTATGGGAAATGGGTGCAATGGCCTGGTACATAAGACGCCGGTGTAACACGAGAAAATTACTCCCACGAGATTTTTACTCCGGAGTAAACATTTCGTACGAAAAACTTACTCCCTTTACAAAAAAAGCACTCCCCCATTGCACGAGAAAATTACTCCCCAAGACAGGTGAGTTCCGAGTAAACATTTCGTACAAAAATGTTACTCCCCTGACGAATAAATAACGAATAAATTACTTCACCCCAACACGAGCAATTTAACTTCCCATGCCAGGTGTACGAAATTTTTACTCCCTTGTCCCCTGTTAGTCTTGGTGGCGGAAGGCGTGGAAGGAGGGTAGTGCGATAATCGTGTGTGCGAGATCAATTGTTGGCATTATCCCTTCGCCCGCATCCCATTTTTGCGTACGAGATTTTTACTGGAAGTAAAAAAAATGGGGAGTAAAAATTTCGTGGAGGGAGTAATTTTTTCGTGCCTTGGGGAGTTCTTTTCTCGTACGAAAAGTGTACTCGGAGTAAGAATTTCGTACGAAATATTTACTCCGGAGTAAATTTTTCGTGGAGTAAAAATTTCGTGTTACACCGGCCTCCCGTGCGGAAGGTCGCTTTTTTTAATCCCGGCCGCGCCTGGTGGGTTAAGGGTGGAGATTTTTCCGATCTCCCAGGTCAACTCATTTGCAGACCTGCTAGTGCCTTATCCCCCTTTGTGTGTACACGCGGCAAGCACAAGACCAAGTGCAGACGGAAAAGATCATGTGATCCATGTCAGAGTTCGGTGGGTTATAAAAACACATAAATACCCAGCACGCCTCCCCCGAAAGCAGCGTATGGCTGCCTAAATGGCGGGGAAAAAACAGTCATACACGCATAAACCCACTTGTGCCAAAAACACGAGTGTCCGTGGGAGTTTTTGCCCATGAACGCACAAGAAGAAGGAGAAGAAGAAGAAATATACGTGAGAAGGACTGTGCCTTGAACACTATGTCCGTCAAACGCAGCCAGAACCAACGACATGGGACACGATGAAGGCTGCTGACTACCACACCCAGGCGGGGTCTGATGGGGGGTCCATCGAGTACCTGGTGCAGCTGGTCAACACGGTAGGGGTCAACGCCTGGGTCAACATGCCCCACGCTGCGGATGACAACTACGTCAAGCAGTTCGCCACGTACATGAAGCAACATCTAAGACCTGATTTGAAGGTAAAGAGAAATCCTTGAGGATAAGTATTCTTGGCGGTAGTTATTGTATGTTAAAAGACACTGT
Organism: Littorina saxatilis; assembly: GCF_037325665.1. Taxonomy (NCBI): domain Eukaryota; kingdom Metazoa; phylum Mollusca; class Gastropoda; order Littorinimorpha; family Littorinidae; genus Littorina; species Littorina saxatilis. The sequence continues at coordinate 1,359,977 of NC_090249.1, read as the reverse complement.
TCACCTCGTATGAACGATCGTCTCTAAACTAACACGGATCTATGCAGGCTTTAAGATTGGACACGAGCATCCGTCCACTTACACTCATTCCAAAAATAAACAAGAAATTCCTCCGAGGTAGGAAAAACACCCCCGTCCTTACCATTCTCACTGCCACCAACTGAGAAGGTTATTTCCCTTTGACCATTAATATGTCCCTCTATAAGTCCTTGTAGAATCTTAATCCACCAATAACTCCCTAACCGTGTGTTTGACTGGTCCCAATTTTTGTAAGGACCGTCTCAGGAATGTATAGAACCTGTTCACCAAGTTTGGTGACGATCGGTCCGTTCATTCTTGAGATCTATATGCGAACACAAACAAACAAACACATCGACCGAATCCTATACACACCCCTATACCGGGGGTGTAAAAAAAGCCTGCCTGCTTCTGTGGAAAGTGGGATTGCTTTCATTCTTAAAGGAATTTTGCGGATTGACTTAGATAGCAGTTACGAAATCATTTCAGCACCATATTCCTGCTCTGGTCAAAAGGCAGCTGCGCCGTAGATGTTTAGTAATGTTCAAGTTGATGGATGCCCTTATATCCAATATAGAAGTCTGGGCAGATGTATGTTGATCGACAAGCTGCTTTACAATAGAAGGAATATATCTTTGAATGGCCAATACCACGTGGCTGGGTTACTCGATATAAGATACCGAATGAGTGATGCAAGGTGAGATCTGTTATAAGAATTTACTTTTGGACCTGATGCCGTTTATAATTTCGAACGGAGGTTGCCATTTGCTTGTGTTCTTGTCTTATTTATTCTCATTTAAATCTCTGGAGTTTGTATCAAAAAGCCTGACCGCGACTGGTCGATCGAACTACTACTACTACCACTACTACTACTACCGCTACAACTACTACTACTACTACTACAACTACTGCTGCTGCTACCGCTACTACTACTACTACTACTACTACTACTACTACTACTACTACTACTACTACTACAAAAGAAGACGGTTGGAGGATACCATATTTAGATTGACCTGTCCTGTGAAACTAGCTCCTGTGATCTCAACACACTCACTTGGACACTATTCCAGGCATTTCATTGTGAAGGTTGTGGGGTACGCCATATTGTATGTTGCTCGTGCAGGTGTACGTGGAGTACTCCAACGAGGTGTGGAACTTCAACTTCCGTCAGAACAAGTACACGCAGGAGCAAGGCACACCGCTGTGGCCCAATGACGAGTCATGGATGGCGGGCAGGAAGTGGTTCGTTCAGAGAGCCACTGAGGTGGCCAACATCTGGTCACAGGTAGGGTGTGACAAACTGACATAGACGGGAGGTGGGTGATAGGACGTCTAACACCCTGAGGAGTTGTTGTTGTTGTTTTTGTTGTTGTTGTTGTTGTTGTTGTTGTTGCCTGTTTGTTTGGTGGTTGTTGTTTGTGTGGTGGTTGTGTGTGTGTGGGGGGGGAATTGGGGTGGAGGAGTGTGGTGGTTGTGTGTGTGTGGGGGGGGGGGGATTGGGGTGGAGGAGTGTGGTGGTTGTGTGTGTGTGGGGGGGGGAATTGGGGTGGAGGAGTGTGGTGGTTGTGTGTGTGTGTGGGGGGGGGAATTGGGGTGGAGGAGTGTGGTGGTTGTGTGTGTGTGTGGGGGGGGGGAATTGGGGTGGAGGAGTGTGGTGGTTGTGTGTGTGTGTGGGGGGGGGGGGGGATTGGGGTGGAGGAGTGTGGTGGTTGTGTGTGTGTGTGGGGGGGGGGGATTGGGGTGGAGGAGTGTGGTGGTTGTGTGTGTGTGTGGGGGGGGGATTGGGGTGGAGGAGTGTGGTGGTTGTGTGTGTGTGTGTGGGGGGGGGATTGGGGTGGAGGAGTGTGGTGGTTGTGTGTGTGTGGGGGGGGGGGAATTGGGGTGGAGGAGTGTGGTGGTTGTGTGTGTGTGTGGGGGGGGGGATTGGGGTGGAGGAGTGTGGTGGTTGTGTGTGTGTGGGGGGGGGATTGGGGTGGAGGAGTGTGGTGGTTGTGTGTGTGTGTGGGGGGGGGGATTGGGGTGGAGGAGTGTGGTGGTTGTGTGTGTGTGGGGGGGGGG
>NC_090249.1:1320022-1357698 GCF_037325665.1 Littorina saxatilis | reverse complement strand
CAATTTTAAAGTCTTAGGAATGATCCGGCCGGGGTTCGAACCCACGACCTCCCGATCACGGGGCGGACGCCTTACCACTAGGCCAACCGTGCCGGTCTATGTGCGCCGTAAGTGTGTGTTATGTGTGTATGAGATTTGTGTCAGTCAATGTGTGTGTGTGTGTGTGTGTGTGTGTATGTGTGTGTGTTTGTGTGTGTGTGTGTGCGTGCGTATGTACAGTGTGTGTGTGTGTGGGTGTTTGTTTGTTTGTTTGCTTAACGCCCAGCCGACCACGAAGGGCCATATCAGGGCGGTGCTGCTTTGACATATAACGTGCGCCACACACAAGACAGAAGTCGCAGCACAGGCTTCATGTCTCACCCAGTCACATTATTCTGACACCGGACCAACCGGAGTGTGTGTGTGTGTGAATGTGTGTGTGCATGAGTTTGTGTGTATGTTTGTGTGTGTATGAGTGTGTATATGTGTTTGTTTGTAAAGGTGTGTGTGTCCGTCTGTCTATGTGCGTATTTGTTTGTTTGTTTCCATAATTATCAGGGCGGTGCTGCTTTGAGATATAACGTGCGCCACACAAAAGGCAGAAGTCGCAGCACAGGCTTCATGTCTCACCCAGTCACATTATTCTGACACCGGACCAACCAGTCCTAGCATGCACTAACCCCATAATGCCAGCCGCCAGGCGGAGCACCCACTAGATTGCCAATTTTAAAGTCTTAGGTATGACCCGGCCTGGGTTCTAACCCACGACCTCCCGATCACGGGGCGGACGCCTTACCACTAGGCCAACCGTGTATGTGCGTATGAGTGTGTGTATTGTGTGTATGAGATTTGTGTGAGTCAATGTGTGTGTGTGTGTGTGTGTGTGTGTGTGTGTGTGTGTCTGTGGGTGTGTGCGTGCGTACATGCGTGCGTATGTACATGTGTGTGTGTGTGGGTGTGTGTGTGTTTATGTAAGAGATAAAGAGAGAGAGAAAGAGAGTGAGAGAGAGAGAAAGAGAGAGAGAGAGAGAGAGAGAGAGAGAGAGAGAGAGAGAGAGAGAGTGGGTGGGTTGGTTTGTGTTTGTGCGTAAGTGTATGTGTGTGTGTATGTGTGTTTGTTTGTAAAGGTGTGTATGTCCGTCTGTCTATATGTGCGTATGGGGGTGTGTTTTGTGTGTACAGTGAAGTGTGTGTGAGAGAGTGAGTGAGTGCGTGTGAGTGAGTGTGTATGTGTGTACGTGTGTAACTTGGGTGTGTGTGTGTGTGTGTGTGTTCGTGTGTGTGTGTGTTTGAGAGAGAGAGAGAGAGAGAGAGAGAGAGAGAGAGAGAGAGAGAGAGAGAGAGAGAGAGAGAGAGAGAGAGAGGTTTGTCTTTCGCTGGGGTATGCAGTGCCTTGGCGTTGCACATCTACTTAATTGTTAATGGGTTTTTAAATCACAGAATCTTCCCACCCTGCAACATGGCAACACGAATCACGTGACTCTGGACGGATATGACGTCAAAGAGAGGAAGCTGTACGTGCGTGTGACGGACAAGAGCTACGTCAACACTTACCACGTGTACAGCGACAATTCGAACAACTGGACAACGTGAGTCTGACTGACTAATTTAAATTAGTGTCAAGAGTTATATAAACTATTTCGGACATGATGGGGTTATACGCTAGACACAAGGGAGTTAATATTTCCTTACAGATATGTCTCTCCTTCTTTTTCACATAACTCTTGTCCTTCCTTTCAAGTTTCCTTTTCGTTGGGACCGTGTGGACAAAATAACATATAACGGCGTTTGGGTTAAGCAGACAGATCGACTGAATGTTTCAACCGCGCTTTACACGACTTGTTTCATTTTTTAGACTGCAGAATTTCCAGTACTTCACGGAGGAGTTTGCGCCTACAGTTGTGCCACGGATGCCAGTAGGCTCTGAGGATGGTCTCTCGGGCAACCTGAAATGCTAAAGCTACTCTTACACTGTGCCGAATTGCCCTTGCGAATAGCTATTTCCAAGACAATATATATCAATAATGTTTACGTAATGATGTGATTTTGAAAATAATCAAGATACTGCTAAGTAGTGATAAGTATTATCATGCTGCTAAAAATGCTAAAACAATGCTAACATTATGTCAAACACTGCCACTACATAACAAAAACAAATTAAGATGACGCTTTAATGATGTGACGCTGCTCAAATTCTATATCACTGCTACTAACACTGCTTAATGTAAAGACAGTGCAAAATGCTAGGACAATACTGCTAAGTCACAACTTAAATGCCTAGTGCTAATATGAGAGGACGGTACTAAAATGCTATAACGCTGCTAAATAGCCAAAGCACTGCTTAATTGACCTAGTACTGCTAAAACACTATGACCGTGCAGGATTCTAATTTACTCGTAAACTTTTGTTGATGAAACATACATGTGATGCCGTAAACTGCAAGTGTGAGCCATGTGATTGTTTTCTGTAATGATGATTGTGTAGGTGTATGTTTAATTTCTTTCACTGCTGTTGATATAAGCACACTACACAATCCTGTTACCTGTTCCTCTGTCTTATAAAGACTGATTTTGCTTCAAAATTACGCGCGCGCGTGTGTGTGTGTGTGTGTGTCTGTGTGTCTGTCTGGCTGTCTGTCTGTTTGTCTGGCTGTCTGTCTGTCTTTCTGTCTGTCTGTCTGTCTGTCTGTCTTTCTGCATGTTGCCAAATGTGTCTATGCTTCTGTGGTTCCGTCGATGGATGGATATGGAGGTTCGTGTGGGAATGGTTGGTATAACTCCTTACAGTCAAACACACTGTTTGTTCCCAAGCTGTATTTCTGACAGTTCGTGCACGTCCCGGGGAAATTACAAATAAACGACGCATTTTATATTCTCTGACAGGAACACTTTGCTGTCGCTTACCGGGCGGATACCCAAATTACATTTGTTTATGTCAAACTCTAGAATTATTTTTTACAATCAAATGTCAACTCCCCTGGGGTTACACGAAGAACACACTTACACACGTAGAGTAGAACGGGGCATAGACCATTTATCCTGGACCGCCAACTAGCTCTCTCCGCTCTTTCTCTCTATTACGAGGTAGCGGCCTCTCGCATTTAGGAACCAACGCTTACATGGCCTTTCAGAAATCAGGGGGATGTCATATCCGGTGTCGATTGTAAACATGGACGAAGTTGCCGAGGTAAGTTCTGAAAATGCTAAAATAAACTCAGCTGAAGAGCATATGGAACATGTTTTTCGATGAGTTTTGTTAAGTTTAGTTTGGAGTTTTGGAAAATCCAGTTCATTGTCACCTCCCATTGTCACAAATAACTGGAGCGTGATTTCTTTTCACTGTCTTCGAATCGCTGGCCTTTCAAACCGGACGCTAAGCGCCCCTGAAAGTCGAGCGTCGTTACCTCGAAGGGTCACGTGACGAGTTGGCGGTCCAGGCTATTTGGTCTATGCACGGGGTTAAACTGACGCCCAGGTGGGGTCAAACGCCCACCACCGATATTTCGGAGATGACATGACCGAGCGCGTCACTTCCTGCTTTTCTGACTTCGTTTACCAAGCAGACGGCGGGAACGTCTGCTTCAGTGCTTGGTAAACGAAGTCAGAAAAACAGGAAGTGACGCGTTCGGTCATGTCATCTCCGAAATATCGGTGGTGGGCGTTTAACCCCGTGCTACTCTACATAATTACCAACAATCCACAGATCACTATAAGTAGCCACTTTGATGTCAAATGAGAGAAGATTGGACACACAGAACCACTTATAAACAAATTCTAACGCCCAAAAACACACACGAGCGGGGAACGGCTTTGGTTATAGCGGCTAGACAACTGAGGACACAACACGTCGCTTTCACGACATGGCGTTTTCTTACCTCTGTTTTGGTGAGTAAGACACATTCTGTTTCTAAAAAAAATGGACAGCTAGACATTGAATTTGTTCAAAATGGTAAAATAAATCTGTCTTTTTTTTTCCTGATGGAATTGTCATCCCTTTCATCATGGTCACTCGTTCACATCTGCAGCCAGGATCTCTCTGGCACAATATCATCCAATTGGAAAGGCACAGTTCTTGTTTTAACGAATCGGTTCGACATGCAGCTATCCGGAGGACGTCAGCCAGGCGTCTGCTAAAATGAACAGACTGAATGTTTCTCCGTCAATTTCAAGAGGTACAATTATCTAAAGGGAGAAAAGCATGTCAAGATCTTGCAACTGATGCAGATTTGTAATTTAATTCGATCGATTTTACTCACAAATTCGATTTTGTTCGAAAACGCAACCGAGTGGTTACGCCCCTTGAATAAGGAAAGAGTGATTTTGCGTTGAAGATTATTTCAAAGTCATAATACCATTTCTCATCACAAATTAGACTCCAAGGCTGGGGGGAATACATGGTCCAAAGTTCGATCAGCAGCACTTTGGAGGGGAGGGGGATAGTCAGTATTAAGTTTGTGTGAGATAAAACAAAGCCGGCTGACGTCCTCCATATAGCTGCAAGTATCGGTTGGCTATCTCAGGGCTGGCCAGGCTGGTACCCGGAAAAAGGATATCCCTCCACTTGGGCACATACTAAACGTCAACAGCTTGGATGTTTCCTGTGCATAGTATATGAAATGTGTTATGAGAAATATAATCATTCGAAAAAATCCCACTAGGGACTGGAAGCAGCCAGGATATTGATTGTTGGTATGTGTGGAAGTGATGGCATGTTCTGTTTTACCCTGTAACAGGCTGATCAGGTGTGATTTTATACAAAGAATGATGTCCGACATTTTTAGTTTCTGTCCGTCAACTCCAGAGACCACTGGTCGACCTACTCGTCAATGTTTTGTAATGTCGTTGATTGGTGCGAACTTTGTTTGTGTGTTTACTTGCCTGCAGTTCCCCCCCAAAATGGGCTGCCTTAAAGAATATCTTATCCACACGCTCTGCAGTCGCTGTCCACTTTGGTCAAAGCCGTAACTCGAATACGTAGCAGCCTAATGCATATATCTTGTTGTTTTTTGTTTCAGTGCTTGTGGTGGCATTTGCGGTAACGAAAGCAATGCCGTCATGGCCGGACACAGATGCGGAAGAGTGTACGGACGCGTGGCTGCAGTTCAAGTACAATTATGAATGCAGGAGGATTGCGCCTGAGCCCCCCGCGTCTTCCGAATTGAACCCGTCCACGCTTGTCATTCCTGCGCAACTTATTGTCACATTGTTCGAAGAGTATTGCTCGTAAGATTTGCTGATCAATAATTATTCAGAGCACTTTAATTTTCATGTTTACGGTAAGGTTAAAAATTGTCTCTTATCCCCGCACTGTGTTACTCAGAATACACAGTTAAAGGTAACGATTTTGGTTCGTTTGATGGTACTGAATGTTGATTACGATTGTTGGTAGTATCAACAGTGAAAATAACACTCACTTTATTGTCCGTCAAAATATATACATTATAAGGGACAATGGTCTAAAACTAACTTTCCAAATGTGTTCTTAATGGGTATGAGTAAACCACCACCAATGAAGTAGGCCTACTATACCGATGCACGCACAGCCTGACGGCGACCTTACGAGCAATTTTCTACTGCTGTCTGATATTATGCAGTCAATATGGGATGTCGTTGTTTTCACATTTAGTCAGGTTTTGACTAAATGTTTTAACATAGAGGGGGAATCGAGACGAGGGTCGTGGTGTATGTGTGTGTGTGTGTGTGTATGTGTGTGTGTGTGTGTGTGTGTGTGTGTGTGTGTGTCTGTCTGTCTGTCTGTCTGTCTGTCTGTCTGTCTGTCTGTCTGTGCGTGTGTCAGTGTGTGTAGAGCGATTCAAACTAAACTACTGGACCGATCTTTATGAAATGTGACATGAGAGTTCCTGGGAATATTCTTCTTCTTTGTTCATGGGCTTAGACTCCCACGTTCATTCATGTTTTTAGCACGAGTGGAGTTTTACGTGTATGACCGTTTTTACCCCGCCATTCAGGCAGCCATACGCCGATTTCGGGGGAGGCATGCTGAGTATTTTCGTGTTTCTATAACCCACCGAACTCTGACATGGATTACAGGATCTTTTCCGTGCGCACTTGGTCTTGTGCTTGCGTGTACACACGAAGGGGGTTAAGTCACTAGCAGGTCTGCAAATAAGTTGACCTGGAAGATCGGAAAAATCTCCACTCTTAACCCACCAGGCGGCAGCGACAGGGATTCGAACTCACGACCTCCCGATTAGGAGACCGACGTCTTACCACCACGCCACTGCGCCCGTCTGTTCCTGGGAATGATATCCTCGGCCATTTTTTTCATTTTTTCAATAAATACCTTTGATGACGTCATATCCGGCTTTTTGTGAAAGTTGAGGCGGCACTGTCACACCCTCATTATATTTAGTCAAGTTTTGACTAAATATTTTAACATCGAGGGGGAATCGAAACGAGGGTCGTGGTGTATGTGCGTGTGTGTGTGTGTGTGTCTGTCTGTCTGTGTGTGTGTGTGTGTGTAGAGCGATTCAGACTAAACTACTGGACCGATCTTTATGAAATTTGACATGAGAGTTCCTGGGTATGAAATCCCCGAACGTTTTTTTTCATTTTTTTGATAAATGTCTTTGATGACGTCATATCCGGCTTTTCGTGAAAGTTGAGGCGGCACTGTCACGCCCTCATTTTTCAACCAAATTGGTTGAAATTTTGGTCAAGTAATCATCGACGAAGCCCGGACTTCGGTATTGCATTTCAGCTTGGTGGCTTAAAAATTAATTAATGACTTTGGTCATTAAAAATCGGAAAATTTAAAAAAAAAATAAAAATTTATAAAACGATCCAAATTTACGTTTATCTTATTCTCCATCATTTGCTGATTCCAAAAACATATAAATATGTTATATTCGGATTAAAAACAAGCTCTGAAAATTAAATATATAAAAATTATTATCAAAATTAAATTGTCCAAATCAATTTAAAAACACTTTCATCTTATTCCTTGTCGGTTCCTGATTCCAAAAACATATAGATATGATATGTTTGGATTAAAAACACGCTCAGAAAGTTAAAACAAAGAGAGGTACAGAAAAGCGTGCTATCCTTCTTAGCGCAACTACTACCCCGCTCTTCGTGTCAATTTCACTGCCTTTGCCATGAGCGGTGGACTGACGATGCTACGAGTATACGGTCTTGCTGAAAAATTGCATTGCGTTCAGTTTCATTCTGTGAGTTCGACAGCTACTTGACTAAATATTGTATTTTCGCCTTACGCGACTTGTTTTTCAATCAAATTGATTGAAATTTTGGCAAAGCAATCTTCGACGAAGGCCGGACTTTGGTATTGCATTTCAGCTTGGTGGCTTAAAAACTAATGAATGAGTTTGGTCATTAAAAATCGGAAACTTGTAATTAAAATCATTTTTTTATTAAACGATCCAAAAACAATTTCATCTTGTTCTTCGTCATTTTCTGATTCCAAAAACATATACATATGTTATATTTGTATTACAAACAAGCTCTGAAAATTAAAAATTTGAAAATTATGATTAAAATTAATTTTCCGAAATCGATTTAAAAACAATTTCATCTTATTCCTTGTTGGTCCCTGATTCCAAAAACATATAAATATGATATGTTTGGATTAAAAACAAACTCAGTAAGCTAAAAATAATAGACATACAGAAAAGCGTGTTATCCTGCTCAGCGCGACCACTACCGCACTATTCTGCATGGCTTGTCGATTTCACTGCCTTTGCCACGAGCGGTGGACTGACGAAACTACGAGTATGTGGTCTTGGTGAAAAAAGCAGTGCGTTCAGTTTCATTCTGTGAGTTCGACAGCTTGACTAAATGTTGTTATTTCGCCTTACGCGACTTGTTTTCTTCTCCATTTAGTCAAATTTTGACTAAGCTCAGCGAACGAGCCGGCTGCGGGTAATCGTGAAATGCCACAGTGCGTTCAGTTACATTCTTTGAGTTCCACAGATTGACTAAATGTAATAATTTCGCTTCACGCGACTTCATTATGATTACTATTTTCCAATCACAGAGTGACGTTTGCTGGTATACAACGATGTTTTCGGGAGACAGTTGAAAGCCATGGCTGCCCCAACGTTACGCAGTTGCTGGACAGGGCGGGGGCAACGGGAGGATTCTGTGAGGGGGATCAGCCTGCAACGTGGTTACGAGAAGGTGAGTGTCTGTCTGTGGAGGGGAGGGGGGGGGGGGGGGGCAACGGGAGGATTATGTGAGGGGGATCAGCCTGCAACGTGGTTACGAGAAGGTGAGTGTCTGTCTGAGGAGGGGGGAGGGGGGGGTCAAAATTCAGAAAAACAAAACAAAACAAGAATGGTTATTTAATGGAACGTTTATTTTTTTGACAATTCAAAACATTCACAAGTACGTCGACTCATGGTAATGAAGAGGGGGTGAGAGTGTTGGGGGGGTCGTATCTGTCTGTCTTTCTGTCTGTCTGTCTGTCTGTCTGTCTTTCTCCGTGCGTATGTGTGTGTGCGTGCGTGCGTGCGTGCGTGCGTGCGTGCTAGTGTGAATTGTCATATTTCAGCTTCTATATAGGTCATACTGGCACGCCCAGTACCAGATACAAACCTTGTGAAAGTCAAGTTGTGTTTCTGTTGATGGTACAGGTTTGTTGGATCGGATGGTGGACCTTCACATGGACTGTTTGAGAAACAGTTTCGATGTTTTTGAAACGTGCACACGCGGCACAAAAAGGTATATAGTTATTGAAAAGATGAGAATGATAAATGTGCTAATACAAATAAGCTCTCTGTTGCTTGAAAAAAAATCAAGAAATGTGTGATATGATACGAGAAAAGCGGGTATACTGGATTTTTTTATGGAGGGGGAGGGCGGGAAGGGGTCAATATGATCGTTGATGGTCATGAACTAGAACAAGCGATGCATAGTAACATGCAAGAAACAGATTGATTTGTCCTCCTAATTTGCAAATGTTTAGCTTCAGGACGTATGGGGCCCAAGTTTGGCCAACATATGGTTTTACTAGTCTTGGTGGGGGATACAGTACATACAGTTTCCTTCTGTGAGTTCCACAGATTGACTAACTGTATTGATTTCGCTTTACCCAACTTGTTCTTCCTTCTGGAAATCTTTCTTTCTTTCAGCTTTTACTTTCTTTCTGTTTCGTTCTGTCTTTCTTTCTTCGTTTCATTTTCTCCCACCTTCTTACTTTAAGCTAGTTCCATGTGTTTGTGTACTGTAACGGTCATTGCATCTTGTGCGTTCAGCTATGTACTCTTGACCTTGCAGTGACCTTGAGCGTGACGGTTACCTTGACGACCGCATAGACTGTCTGGTGAGGGAGGTGAAGGCCAATGTGGACTGCGACAAGGTCGCTGTGTTCAGCGTGAATTTAATGCATCCGGACATGAACAAACAGTACGGCAAAGCACCCTCGCCACAAACATTGGAGTCGTTGAAGGTAAAAGTTGCTCGTGACGTGACGTCACATAACAGAATAATACAGAGCATGGTGAGGGGCGGGGTAGCTCAGTGGGTAGAGCACTCTACTTGTCACCCTAGGGTCAAAGGTTCGCATCCAGGCCGGGACGGACATGGGTCAACTTTATGTGTAGACTCAGAGACGGTTCCCCTCCCGTGTATCCCCCGTGTCACCAGCCTCGTGTATCCCCCGTGTCACCAGCCTAGTGTATCCCCCGTGTCACCAGCCTCGTGTATCCCCCGTGTCACCAGCCTCGTGTATCCCCCGTGTCACCAGCCTCGTGTATCCCCCGTGTCACCAGCCTCGTGTATCCCCCGTGTCACCAGCCTCGTGTATCCCCCGTGTCACCAGCCTAGTGTATCCCCCGTGTCACCAGCCTCGTGTATCCCCCGTGTCACCAGCCTCGTGTATCCCCCGTGTCACCAGCCTAGTGGCACAAAAAAGACCTCGGTCATTCTGCCATAAGTGCAGGTGGATGATAACGCATAAGCAGGCTCACAACTGGATAGCGCGACTATTGTTGCTGCTCGCTTTCCACTTTCCACAGGAAGCCCTGTAAATAAAGTAAACGAAATAAAATAAAAGGCTGCGACGTGACGTGTCGTAACAGCTCCAACAGCACAGCATATCGTGACGTGATGTGACACGAAAAAGCTCGTCCCTTTAGCAAGACATACTGTGAGATGACGAAACAAAACATTACATACCATACAGTATCGTAACATAATATGACGTCACATAGCAATGCTGTTATGTGATTAACTAAAACATGACATGACATGACATTAGGGGAAGGGCTCCTGATATGGACCACTTTTTTGTTTCATGCTGCTAAAATGTAACAAATACGGTCTTAGCTGTCATATATAGCAATTTTTGTGTGATAAAAGCTTTGGCTGTGAACAGAAACGAGTCTGTTTTAGGCGGCAAATTTAGAGTGAACGCTGCCAAAAGTGAAAAAAAAAGAAAAAGCTTAACGGTTTTGAGATTTCTGTTTCTGCAACTGTTTTGACATGTGCAAGTTATCCAGAGAGGGTGAATACAGCGAATAAAACTTTTTTGAGCGCTCTAGCGCCGTTGGTTTGTCAGAACAGAAGGTGGTCCATATTAGGAGCCGGTCCATATTAGGAGCCCTTCCGCTACATTGCATAACATAGCATAAAGGTAGTGTATTGTAACTTTACGCTTCATAAGGTAACGTATCTTAACTTCAACCATTATTTTTTTCCAGAAATACAGGCATGCTTACGAAGTTTTGGGTTTGTTTTTGTTTTGCTTGTTTGTTTGGTCCGTTGGTTGTTTGCAGATTTGGTGGTGAGTGTTGGGGGTACATACATGTTTGTTGATGTTGGTTTGGATAACGTAGGTTAAGTGGGTGTGTATACACGAGGATCCGGGCATGGCTGGGTGAGTGGGTGGGTGAGTGGACGGGTGTGGGTCTCTTATCAGTGTGCTTTGCGCTGGATACCGACCCCCCCCCCCCCCCCAAAAAAATTTAAAAAATAATAAATAAATAAATAAATAAATAAATAAATAAAGCAAACAATGATATTGTGTTTCAGGACGTAGAGTTCTAGAGCCTTGCCAATCAGAAGGAGAGACTCCCCCAAAAGCGGCGTATGGCTGCCTGAATGGCGAGGTACTAGGTAAAAACAGTCACACACGTAAAAACCCATTTGTGCAAAACCATTAGTGAATGTGGGAGTTTGAGCTCATGAACGAAGAAGATGAATCTGAAAGGAGGAGCCACGACTGGCTGTGGACCAGGACGACAGTGACAAGAAACGCTGTGCTGATAGACACTGTTGGGAACGTTGACAGTGCCCGCTCCATGACCACTTTTTCTGTCAAAAACGTATAACCGGAGCTCATTGTTAATGGCGTATGATACCTATACATGCACAGACTAGCGATGACCGTACTGCTGTCTTCATTGTGTGTGTGTGTGTGTGTGTGTGTGTGTGTGTGTGTGTGTGTGTGTGTGTGTGTGTGTGTGTGTGTGTGTGTGTGTGTGTGTGTGTGTGTGTGTGTCTGTGTGTGTGTGTGTGTGTGTGTGTGTGTGTGTGTGTGTGTGTGTGTGTGTGTGTGTGTGTGTGTGTGTGTCTGTGTGTGTGTGTGTGTGTGTGTGTGTGTGTGTGTGTGTGTGTGTGTGTGTGTGTGTGGGTGTGTGTGTGTCTGTGTGTACGTGTGTGTGTGTGTGTGTGTGTGTGTGTGTGTGTGGGTGTGTGTGTGTGTCTGTGTGTGTGTGTGTGTGTGGTGTGTGTGTGTCTGTGTCTGTGTGTGTCTGTGTGTGTGTCACTGTGTTTGTGTACGTGTCTGTGTGTCTGTCTGTGTGTCTGTATGTGTGTGTGTCTGTGTGTGTGTGTGTGTGTGTGTGTGTGTGTGTCTGTGTGTGTGTGTGTGTGTGTGTGTGTGTGTGTGTGTGTGTGTGTGTGTGTGTGTGTGTGTGTCTGTGTGTGTGTGTGTGTGTGTGTGTGTGTGTGTGTGTGTGTGTGTGTGTGGGTGTGTGTGTGTCTGTGTGTGTGTGTGTGTGTGTGTGTGTGTGTGTGTGTTTGTGGGTGTGTGTGTGTGTCTGTGTGTGTGTGTGTGTGTGGGTGTGTGTGTGTGTCTGTGTGTGTGTGTGTCTGTGTGTGTGTGTGTGTGTGTGTGTGTGTGTGTGTCTGTGTGTGTGTGTGTGTGTGTGTGTGTGTATGTGTGTGTGTGTGTGTGTGTGTGTGTGGGTGTGCACCTTATTGTCGCGCTATGTTAACGCTCACTGTCAGATTAAACTGGTCAGTTTATGACACTCACTGTCGTCATCTACATACTCGGTCTATAAACCCAGTACTCTCACTGTAGCTCAGTATATAGATCCCTCAATGCTGAGCGTTAACCTTCACAGCGAATATACATTAATTGAACCAATCAGAACGGAGAGATCTGACTAACTACTGCGCGACCACGTTCGACTCAAACCGAATGTGGCCTACATTTTTTTTGTTCTAGCATTTCTACAATATTTTAGCATGTTGTATTGCGTTTGAAGCCTAGAAAAAGAAGGGAGTTATGGTGCATTTTTGAAACAAGCGAGTGAAAGAGCGGATAACCACAGGATTTCGTGCTTTTTACTTTCGTGATTCGCACGCTTCGAAACGTGCATCATAACTCCCTTATTTTATCATATTTTGTGGCTCAAAACTTAGTATAACGTGAGAAAATACTGTGAAGATACTAAAACAACAACAGCATTACATGCACATAGGCCTACTTTAGTTTTAGGTCGGGACTGGTCGCTCTGTAATTAGTCAGAGCGGAAGTAAGCCACAGTGAGAGCTTTGAATGTACTTTCGATTCAATGACAATTGTCTGCATAATCAAGTAATCCCTACTGCGGCCAGTTCGTTTGTATTCAGTTACGAACACGGAACTAACCGCCAAGTTGGTTCTACTACATTTAATTTTTTTTTGCTTTCCTAAATTGAGGCAAACCTACTAACAACAAAAAGGACTTTAGTCTGGTAAATGGGATGTTAGTTGGTTGTCCCATAAATAAATTCTGCGTTACTACGGCAAAATGGCAAGCAGTGGTCTATATTTACATATGTGCCATGAGTCAGTGTTTGGTATATGGTGGTAACACACACACACTTAAGCATAGCAAGGCGGTATAACACAAACACTCAGCAGAACCAGGCGCCATAACACACACACTCCCCTGCAGACTTCAGAATAAGGCGGTATAAAACACACATTCAACAGAACAAGGCTGTATGACACACACAATATGTAGAGAGACTAAGGCGGTATAACATAAACATTCAACAGAACAAGGCGGTATAACACAAACACACAACAGAACAAGGCGGTGTGACACAAACACTTAACAGAACAATTAAGGCGGTATAACAAAAACACTCAACAGAACAAGGCGGTATAACACAAACACTCAACAGAACAAGGCGGTATGACACACACAATCTGTAGAGAGACTGAGGCGGTATAACATAAACATTCAACAGAACAAGGTGGTATAACACTGTAACTCCCCTAAGTTTTGGGAGAGGTATAGGAATACCTTTTAACGTACAAAACACTCAGACACAGTCAACCACTCTTACTCTAATCACTGACTCCACAACCAGGCAACATTCAAACCAAAGTTTATTATTTACACACACGACAACACCGCATTCACATTCACATCCAATCACAATCGCTCAAAATCAAAGATAGATGAAGAAGGAAGAATTATCTTAAAGTTTAACAAAACAAATTGGCTATAAGAATTTAAACTTGATACTAAAAGAACTGTAAATATCCCTAAATATTACCACCTACCACCTTAATTCCCTGATCCCGAAAAATCAAGAAGTCTCTTTATAAATCTATCTCAACTCAAAATCCGCTTATCTTCACCTACAGTAATCAATTAACTCCGTTATTTATTAACTAACTATTATTTCTAACTTACATTTACACTAATACCTCGTGATAGGGACTACCAACGTTTCTGCTACACTGCCTTCAACCTTGATGCAAAAGATCACCGCCAAACGCAGCTACACATGAAACCCGTAGGCCCAGCCACCATTAATACTAATTAACTTAACTTTAAATAACAAAACCCTCAATTCTCTTCCACTTATTTCAACACAATAAATGGTACGAACATTAATTCATCAATAACACATTCACATTAATCCACCACGTAACAACGTTACTTCATAACAACAAATTACCATATCACTACATACTTTTCTCTTCGTGCGTAATGATCACGACGTTTCACAACCAAGTCCAGTTCACATCTCGCCGATCCACAAAATCAACGTCGCTCAAAGAAAACAATAAAGACACTCCAGATTAGTCCCGTTGAAATGTAAATAACCAGGCCTGGTACTAAGTTAACAACCTAATATTTAATTAATAGTCAATTTCTACCTAGTTTCCTCTAACACTTGCAAAATCTCTATGTCTTTAATGTGTTTAAACTCACTTATAGGTCACAATGCTTATTGAAGCCACAGCTGCATAACTCAAGGCACACAGATGCCATAATATATTCTTGTGCACATACTGCTTGTGGCAATAGAATGCCAGCCCCTTCCACCACTTTACCCACTGACGGTGGGCCACCTCACCTCCACAGCTCACACTTGCGACACACCGGTGGTTAAACACCCCACCAACTAACACGCCTTCCTCCCGGGTATAGAGCCGGAAGCTTCCTGCACCCGGAAACTCATGCTGTTCCCTGTGTCGTTCGTCTCTCCTGGCTTGGACTCTCCCACAGCCCCGCTTCTATGCTTGAACGCTGTCGTAGGAACAAAAGCCAAGTATAACTACTTGTTCCTCCAACAATACTTAATTACTCATTAATTACCATAATTAACTACTTAATTAACCACTCTGGCCATCTCATCAAAGTTACTATTTAACTTTAACCAACATCATTATCAAAATACCAGAGTCCCAACATGACCAATTATGTAATAATTCTTACAATTTTCACTCCCTTAAATACCTAATTATAGTCTTTACTTTTATACAATTGTAAAGACACCATCATCAATATAAATGTACAAAGTATTTACAACTCCCATTTCACAAAGTCAATACAACATGGCTGCCCCCATAATCAACAATTCCTATTTCATTATTTGACCCAACCATTTACAAGCAGCCCCTTCACAAACAACGCCACTTCTCTTACCCCTTATGAATTTAAGTCATATTACATAGTGGCACCTCGTTCTTTCCTCTTTCTCTAACCGTGATGACGTCACATATTTACAACCAACCCCCCGTCTTCTGTCTTGACAGTGAACTCCCGTTTAAAACCTCCCGTACCTCGTCTCCAAATTTCCGCACTAGCAACTACTACACGACTCATTCTCTGGAGTTAACGCTCTCTACCTTAAATACACCCTCCATAAAAATAAATCCTTCCCACACATGAGTTCACTCGCAGTAACTGCTGACACCTCTTTTCTTCTTTCCACCAGCCAACTCGCTCTCCCCACTTCTTGTGCTTGAGCCATTTCAGCACAGGTCCTTTGTGCCAAGGGGACTCCATTTATCTTCAAATTTAGATTACCTCTCTCGTCCTTCCTACTTCTTGCACAATGAAAAACTGTCCACCCCCTTTCCCTTGTTTCCCATTTTCCCTCTCCCCTTTCTACCCCCGACACCCTACACATAAAATGACACCAACCCAGGAAACTAAAAAACTAAAACTCTCTCATACACAAACACTACCGAACCAACAAATTTTGACCCTGAGCACGGAAGGAGAGAAAAACTACAGAATTTCAACACACCTTGCCGTTCGAGGACTGACCACCCGTAGAACCCTTGAAGCCACACCAAGACAGCTGGAACACAACTTGTCTCCGGGGTCGAATAAAACATCAACACGCCGGTCGGCCGGATAGAGCATTCACATCAACCATCCGTTCTCTTCACAGTTTTACACAGCAGTGACCTTCGAGCCTGTGACTCGTTCACGCATCACGCAACCCCACGTGCGTGAATACACTCCCGCGATTGGCTGTCCATAGCCACGGACACACACCGAGTCACTGTATAGGCACCCATCTGAGCCAAAACCGCACGAAACCCAACTCATGCACGAATTACAAATAATTCATGGCTGGACTTGGGCAGAGTTTGTGACAAACCCCCCACCCAAGTACAAAACACCCTGTATTGAACCAAAAATCACACACCTCTGACCAATGCCAGGAATCCTAAAACGTGTAATCCAACCACAACTCCCCCTGAACTAAAACACTACCCAACTCTACTGACATCCATGGACTTGCAAAAAAATGATCCAGCCCACCAAAATCAGTCCATTTTGATGGTTCAATGCTTCCCACATCTGGTTACTCTTCCGAGCGACTGAGCAAGTCGGCCCCCACGTTGTCTCTTCCAGGAATCGCCTGGATGGTATACATGTAGGGTTGCAGAGCCAACGCCCACCGCATCAACCTCTTGTTGGTCGCCTTCAAACCCTCCAGGTACTCTAAGGGTTTGTGGTCGGACTGAATGCAGAAAGGTTTTCCGTAGAGGTACGGGCCAACTTCCGCACCCCCCACACCACAGCCCAGCACTCGCGCTCGATGGTACTGTAGTTACGCTCCGCTGGCAGCAACTTTTTGCTTGCACAGGCCACCATCTGCATCCCGTTTCCCTGGTCTTGGAGTAGCACCGCCCAAGCGGCACTTTGGCAACTCGTCCCTTCGGCGTGACCTTTTGGCATCGGTCGCAGGACTGACAGTATCGTCGCACGTCTTCGCACAGGCCTGGCCAATAAAAATCTGCCCATAGACGTTCGCGGGTCTTCTTGGTTCCCAGATGTCCTGTCATGGGTGTGTCGTGGGCGAACTTGAGTAGTCCTTTCCTCAAGGATCTGGGAACGCATATTTGTGAACACTCCAATTTCTTCTCCCGATAAACCCTCTTTAGTATCCCACGAGACATCTTGAACTCCACCATGCCCTTTCCTGCTTGTATCTGTTTCCCTTCCTTCGCCAGTCGTTTTGCGCGCACTAGTGTTTCATCTTCCTGTTGCAAGACTTTCAGCTGATCCGGAGTCACTTGCAGCCCTTCAATCTGCACCACCACCACCGGTTTCACCGGCCGTGTACCTGCTTCAGCCTGTGCTCTGGTTGTCACTGCCGCACACAACGCCCGTCTGGGATACATCGATACTTCCACCCAGTCTCCGCTCGTAAGCTGGGCCAGGTTTCCCAGAAAAATGTCAGGCCTGATGTTGTCGTTCACGATGGCAAGAATCCTCTCACAGATGTACGGCGATTCTACGTCAACCCATGCTAAGGGATACGTCTTTGTGCAGTCTAAGTCGGCAAACTCTACGTGCACTGTCCCGTTGGTGTAATCTTCAGGCCTAACAAATGCAGCCTTTACCATGGTCTTGTCTGCCCCTGAATCACGTAGACTGATTGCGTCTCTCCCGTTAACCTTGCACCTTCCCATCGGCCGAAATGGAATTTTCTCGCAGTCTTGGCACAACGGCTCTGACGGCTCGGAAGATCTCGTCTGGTCATCTTGCTCGGTCGTCATGCAGGCGTTCGCGGTACACTCCCTGGCAATGTGTCCCGTCTTCTTGCACCTATGACATATCACCCGATTGTTGTATTCCCGATTCCAGTTCGTCTTTTTGTTCCTGCTGCCCTCTACTGGCCTCACTTGGCCCTCTGACTGCTCTGCCTGTTCCTCCGATCCCCCTCCGGTCTTGGTACCCCCGTTGCTTGTAGTCTTCTCCTTTTTCTTTTCCTCCTCGTCCATTTGGCCCCCGATGTTACGTTTTGCGTTGAACAATCTGGCGTCCCGTTTTGATTCCAAGTGAGTGAACGCTAACACCGCCGCTTCCTTGGCTGTAGCTGGCTTTTTATCGCTGACGTACTGGAACAGCTCACCCCGGAAATTTGACATCAACTGTTCTCTCAGGATCAGGTCATACAGCCGGTCATAGTCTCCCGCACACTGTGACATCGCTATCCATTGATCCAACAGGGTCTGCAGCCGACGACTAAACTGTACAAAGTTCTCGTCCCCTTGCTTTGTGATGTTTCTGAATTCCCGGCGATAGTGTTCTGGAGTATGATGGAACTCTTCTAACAGCGCAACCTTGAGCATATCGTAGTCGCTGGCATCCTCGGGAGTCATCCGTAGATATGCTCTCTCTGCGCGACCCTTCAATTGGTCTGCTAATCGACCTGCCCATGTCGCCCTGCTCCACCTGTGTGTTGTCGCTGTTCGCTCGAAGTGGAGGAGGTAGTCGTCAATGTTGACAGAGTCATCACAGAAGGACATCTTTACCCGGTATTTGTCAAAACTCGGTTCTCTCTCAGTCCCCCCTGTGCGCAGAGCTAACTCCTCTTTCCACCTCGCCTCACTTGCTTGCAGTTCCTCTTCCCGTATGCGACGCTCCTCCTGGCGTCGCTCTGCCTCATCTCTGCGCCGGACTTCTTCCTCTTGTCGTCGTGCTTCTTCTTTCCTTTCTTGGAACTCCCGTTCCTCTCTCCTTTGGGCCGCCTCATCCTTGCGTCGGGCTTCTTCTTCCTTGCGTCGAGCTTCTTCTTCCTTTCGTCGAGCTTCTTCTTTCTTTTCCTGAAGTTCACGTTCTTCTTTACGTCGGGCTTCTTCTTCCTTGCGTCGAGCTTCTTCTTCCTTGCGTCGAGCTTCTTCTTTCTTCTCCTGAAGTTCACGTTCTTCTTTACGTCGGGCTTCTTCTTCCTTGCGTCGAGCTTCTTCTTCCTTGCGTCGAGCTTCTTCTTTCTTTTCCTGAAGTTCACGTTCCTCTTTACGTCGGGCTTCTTCTTCCTGGCGTCTGGCCTCTATCTCTTCCCTACGCTGGGCTGCTTCTGCTTGGCGTCGAGCTTCTTCTTTCTTCTCCTGAAGTTCTCGTTCCTCTTTGCGTTGTCGCCGCTCTTCCTTCCGCAACTTCGCCTGCGCCACTCTCTCCTCGACGATGGCCGCCTCCCTGCGCACTTGGGCCATCACAAACTGGGCCAACGTCGCCCCTTGCAAACCCAAGCTTTCACCCTGACTACGGAACCGTGCTAACTCCCTGTCTACCGACTCATCGTCAAACCCATTAGAACCTTGGACCATGATCGGCGACACTCCCCTTACAGCTTGACCCTCACCGTACCCCATCGCCAAACGCTGCGCCCCAACAGACCTCGTCCCCAACACTCCTGGCGTCCCCAAAGACCTCTCCACCCTCGGCGTAGAAACCGCACCCGGCATACCACCCGTAGCCAACAACGTCGCACCACCACTTGGTACAGTGAACCGAGGAGGGGTTACCACTAGGGATGCAGCCGCAGACGTCGCTGGAACCTTCTCCTCCATCCTAGCCGCCCGCCTCAACTGACGCTCGTCCCGATCTGAATTCGACATCTCCTTGACAAACCAACCTCACCTTGACCCAAATTCCAAAATTGATCGCCCACAACAAACACGGCCAGAATAATACAAAGCACAACCACAATAGAACTTACCCAAACAGCTAGCTGACAACCTTGGTAGATTGAGATCCGAGTGATCAGTTCGGACCCCAGGTGTGCTCAAACTCACTCGTTCTCTCTCCTTCCTCTACCGGGTCAAAATAGCCACCCAGGCTTAAAGCCTTTAAGTCGCCCGCCAACCGCCCACGCTAGTCCTCATTCATACCCTTTCACAACTGATTCACACGAGTCACGGCCCTTACTTCCCGATGCTATCTAAACCCTTCCTAATCCCCGAAATGAAACTCCTATCCCACCGCTGCCACCATTGTAACTCCCCTAAGTTTTGGGAGAGGTATAGGAATACCTTTTAACGTACAAAACACTCAGACACAGTCAACCACTCTTACTCTAATCACTGACTCCACAACCAGGCAACATTCAAACCAAAGTTTATTATTTACACACACGACAACACCGCATTCACATTCACATCCAATCACAATCGCTCAAAATCAAAGATAGATGAAGAAGGAAGAATTATCTTAAAGTTTAACAAAACAAATTGGCTATAAGAATTTATAACTTGATACTAAAAGAACTGTAAATATCCCTAAATATTACCACCTACCACCTTAATTCCCTGATCCCGAAAAATCAAGAAGTCTCTTTATAAATCTATCTCAACTCAAAATCCGCTTATCTTCACCTACAGTAATCAATTAACCCCGTTATTTATTAACTAACTATTATTTCTAACTTACATTTACACTAATACCTCGTGATAGGGACTACCAACGTTTCTGCTACACTGCCTTCAACCTTGATGCAAAAGATCACCGCCAAACGCAGCTACACATGAAACCCGTAGGCCCAGCCACCATTAATACTAATTAACTTAACTTTAAATAACAAAACCCTCAATTCTCTTCCACTTATTTCAACACAATAAGTGGTACGAACATTAATTCATCAATAACACATTCACATTAATCCACCACGTAACAACGTTACTTCATAACAACAAATTACCATATCACTACATACTTTTCTCTTCGTGCGTAATGATCACGACGTTTCACAACCAAGTCCAGTTCACATCTCGCCGATCCACAAAATCAACGTCGCTCAAAGAAAACAATAAAGACACTCCAGATCAGTCCCGTTGAAATGTAAATAACCAGGCCTGGTACTAAGTTAACAACCTAATATTTAATTAATAGTCAATTTCTACCTAGTTTCCTCTAACACTTGCAAAATCTCTATGTCTTTAATGTGTTTAAACTCACTTATAGGTCACAATGCTTATTGAAGCCACAGCTGCATAACTCAAGGCACACAGATGCCATAATATATTCTTGTGCACATATTGCTCGTGGCAATAGAATGCCAGCACCTTCCACCACTTTACCCACTGACGGTGGGCCACCTCAACTCCACAGCTCACACTTGCGACACACCGGTGGTTAAACACCCCACCAACTAACACGCCTTCCTCCCGGGTATAGAGCCGGAAGCTTCTTGCACCCGGAAACTCATGCTGTTCCCTGTGTCGTTCGTCTCTCCTGGCTTGGACTCTCCCACAGCCCCGCTTCTATGCTTGAACGCTGTCGTAGGAACAAAAGCCAAGTATAACTACTTGTTCCTCCAACAATACTTAATTATCTCCCCTTATCCACCAAGTCCATAAATTGACTCTAACTTACAAAGTCCCCTCTTTACTTAATTACTCATTAATTACCATAATTAACTACTTAATTAACCACCCTGGCCATCTCATCAAAGTTACTATTTAACTTTAACCAACATCATTATCAAAATACCAGAGTCCCAACATGATCAATTATGTAATAATTCTTACAATTTTCACTCCCTTAAATACCTAATTATAGTCTTTACTTTTATACAATTGTAAATACACCATCATCAATATAAATGTACAAAGTATTTACAACTCCCATTTCACAAAGTCAATACAACATGGCTGCCCCCATAATAAACAATTCCTATTCCATTATTTGACCCAACCATTTACAAGCAGCCCCTTCACAACCACGCCACTTCCCTCACCCCTTATGAATTTAAGTCATATTACATAGTGGCACCTCGTTCTTCCCTCTTTCTCTACCCGTGATGACGTCACATATTTACAACCAACCCCCCCGTCTTCTGTCTTGACGGTGAACTCCCGTTTACACCTCCCGTACCTCGTGTTCACTTTTCCGTACTTGCACCTACTACACGACTCTTTCTCTGGAGTTAACGCTCTCTACCTTAAATTCACCCTCCATAAAATAAATCCTTCCCACACATAAGTTCACTCGCAGCAACTGCTGACACCTCTTTTCTTCTCTCCACCAGCCTACTCGCTCTCCCCACTTCTTGTGCTTGAGCCATTTCAGCACAGGTCCTTTGTGCCAAGGGGACTCCATTTATCTTCAAATTTAGATTCCCTCTCTCGTCCTTCCTACTTCTTGCACAATGAAAAACTGTCCACCCCCTTTCCCTTGTTTCCCATTTTCCCTCTCCCCTTTCTACCCCCGACACCCTACACATAAAATGACACCAACCCAGGAAACTAAAAAAACTAAACCTCTCTCATACACAAACACTACCGAACCAACAAATTTTAACCCTGAGCACGGAAGGAGAGAAAAACTACAGAATTTCAACACACCTTGCCGTTCGAGGACTGACCACCCGTAGAACCCTTGAAGCCACACCAAGACAGCTGGAACACAACTTGTCTCCGGGGTCGAATAAAACATCAACACGCCGGTCGGCCGGATAGAGCATTCACATCAACCATCCGTTCTCTTCACAGTTTTACACAGCAGTGACCTTCGAGCCTGTGACTCGTTCACGCACCACGCAACCCCACGTGCGTGAATACACTCCCGCGATTGGCTGTCCAAAGCCACGGACACACACCGAGTCACTGTATAGGCACTCATCTAAGCCAAAACCGCACGAAACCCAACTCATGCACGAATTACAAATAATTCATGGCTGGACTTGGGCAGAGTTTGTGACAAACACAAACACTCAACAGAACAAGGTGGTATAACACAAACACTCAACAGAACAAGGTGGTATAACACAAACACTCAACAGAACAAGGCGGAATGACACAAACACTCAACAGAACAAGGCGGTATAACACAAACACTCAACAGAACAAGGCAGTATGACACACACAATCTGTAGCAAGAGGCTGAGGCAGTGTAACATAAACATTCAACAGAACAAAGCGGTATAACACAAACCGACTCAACAGAACAAGGCGGTATGACACACACAATCTGTAGAGAGACTGAGGCGGTATAACATAAACATTCAATTGAACAAGGCGGTATGACACACACAATCTGTAGAGAGACTGAGGCGGTATAACATAAACATTCAACAGAACAAGGTGGTATAACACAAACACTCAACAGAACAAGGTGGTATGACACACATAATCTGTAGAGAGACTGAGGCGGTATAACACAAACATTCAATTGAACAAGGCGGTATGACATACACAATCTGTAGATTAACTGAGGCAGTATAGCATTAACATTCAACAGAACAAGGCGGTATGACACACACGTACAATTGTAAACCTACTGCTAATACATATTTTATTTCAGTGTTAGCATGGTTAAAGGGAGGATTCGGGGTGAGGTACAATCTTGCTTTCACAATAAACAAACAAAAAATGAGGTAGTGTTCTAAGAAATTTATTTTGGATAAAGCATTTCCTTTAAATCAGTTTTCAGATTACAATCATATGTTCAACCGACAAAATATAAAAGTTCTTCTGTTTAACTTACTTAGTTTCAAAAATACAAAATCTCCTCTCTAAAAATCTAAAACTCTCTCATCAAAAACCAGACACAACCAGGGGTCCACTAGACCAAAAAATATCCATCGTGAATCAAACGCTTGCTGATCGATGATCAACAACAAAAAGGTTACCCCTGGAAAATAAAACAACACAGCATAAGTATAATTCAACAATCATCAAGATAAAATTTCAGTTTCACTAGAACACTTTTTTATACACCATAGAACAAAACAAAAAGAACATAACACATGATACAACACAATACGTAAACAATACAATGTTATTGTCATGACTGAAGAATGAAATACACTAGGAATATCATATCATGTAATACATGATATATGGAATCCAACCCAATCAGAAATATTGTCTAAACCACAGCCCCACTTGTCTGTGATAACAATGATTCCTCCATAATAGATAGAAGTTATGTTAAGACTATATCAGACACAGCTACAAGCAGAGTCAATCAAAACTATACTTCATCCATTTAGTGATTAGCTATAAGCATAATCACCCTTACAGAAAACCTAAGACATTCACTTGATGTCTCAAATTATTCTTGATGTAACCAGTTGCAGTGCACACTCGAAATTACATCTCTCATAAAGCCGACAGTTAACAAAACAACTGTGCAGACTTAATCTCAGTTCGCGTGGTGATTCCTCTTATCTCAATACAGTGCCTATGTTCCATTTCTTACAACCATGAACAATCCACACAAAACAAATACTTCAGTCTTCCTGTGCTCCGCACAACAACATTTATGCAATACCCAAATTAATGACAAATCAACTTGAATTAATTGCAGAAATGAATAAGTTGTTAACACTTATCATTTCTATGCCTCAAAACAAGAACAAACAACATCTTGAAACTTTTAGGAAAACCACATGGCCAGGCACCATGTAAGTAAATCATGCAACAAAGGAAAATCAAGTTTTATCAAATATAGTCCTAAAATAATAATCAACTATTACTCACAACTAATACATAAAAAGACATCTTGTATAATCAAAACATTATAGTAAAAACACTAACCTATCATGTCACAATTCATTTCTTCTACAACTTCATACCATCACTTTGCTCAGACACCACATGGTCTTTCTGGCATCTTTCCCAGAATCTCATAATTAATTTCAATCCCAAGAATCCTTCAAGAATAAAAAGTGCCACCTCATATAACTTTTCAAAACAGTACACAATACATATTAGAAACAAACTAACTTAATATTTAAGCCATTTCTTACCTGGTTTAGGAATAAAACGTTTTATAATTCAGGACAAATTTGGGCTGGATCAGCTGGTTCAGTCAGATTCTCAAGGAAAGGAAGATTCAAGTCTTGTAGAAACCCAAAGGTAATTATTAATTTAGAACAGTTTACCTCTTAACAAATAAAACAACATTTCCAAATATTCACTAAAATTACCAAGCTTCAATTAAGCATCTTTCAAATAATTTCTAAACACTAAATATATTTTTAAAGTTCCCAAAAACTATAAACTATAACATTCCTGGTTATTAAAAACTGGGATCCAAGACATGTCTATACTCTTAAACTAAAACAAATTTTCTAATAATAATAT
This sequence comes from Littorina saxatilis, assembly GCF_037325665.1. Taxonomy (NCBI): domain Eukaryota; kingdom Metazoa; phylum Mollusca; class Gastropoda; order Littorinimorpha; family Littorinidae; genus Littorina; species Littorina saxatilis. The sequence goes on along the minus strand of NC_090249.1, from coordinate 1,332,891 downwards.
TCTAAAACATCATTAAATCATTACTAAATAGTACAAGTAAAGCATAACTAAACAATAATACAACTTTAGACCTTACAAAACAAAATGGTAAAAAACGAATTGGAACCAAACAAGGGAAGTAATTCAAATCATCAAATATTTTAGAACAGCCACAGTTCTTCCCCTTGAGTTGATATAGAAGTTTCTCAGAGCAGCTAACTAGTAAACTGTGAAAGAACTACTAATCTTTCACTGGTTTACATACACCCCTCCAAAGAAAATGTTTCCTTATTTTCTCAAAAAAATTGGAACATTTCCCAAAAAATTAAATAACATTTTAACAAAAATGTTCACAAAACCATAATTGTTCCCAACAACTGAACACAGTACAAAACACAACATAAATGCAAGTCATTAGCTATACTTTCCTTCCTGAGTATATATTCAAAACGTCTGGAGAAAACAAAATCTTTTGTCAACTCTTCATAGCACCAAAACACTGTTGCAACTAGCAGTCACAACAATAGGTTACTCTCCACAATTCCACTTAATTGTAGCACCGTCAAAATCATATCATCATCAAAAGGAACAATTCTTTTGAAATAAAAAATGACCAATCTCAGTAAATCTCACTGTTCAACAAACTTACAATAGCAAGTAAAGTTAAGTAAGACTGCAAAAATCTCAACATCAAAATCATCAACACATATGCTTATGACCGAAAAACCGAAAATGCACAAGCATAACATGTAGATTTATCCTCTTTAAAAATACAAACACTATCAAAGAACTTAATACAGTTCTCTAAAAACTCAAAACCAAAATATTCACAATAATCACATGAATATTTGTTCACATCAGCACCAAAATATCCTGTTTTGACTTCAACAAGGCAAACAATCCTCAGAACCAAATTCTGAACTTCAAAAGAAACAAGATCAGACAAAAAAATAACAAAGCATCAAATGACAACTCAGAACATGATCATGAACACAAATGTATGATTGTCCGAAGAGCATCCTCTATGTCCCTAGCCATACCATCTGACATGGGTATGTCCTGCAGTGTTACCAAGGACTGAGTCACTACCTCGGATAGTCGACAATTTACCAGACGTTCCAGACCCACACGATGACACAGGTTAAGCCTTTCTACAGGTCGTCTTATTCGAGTCGATCGCCTGCGTGGGGGTGATCTAGCAGAAGTTTCTCCCTCAGTCTCAGAAATTTCTTCCTCACTCCCAGAAGTTTCTTCCTCATTCCCAGAAGTTTCTTCCTCAGTCTCAGAAATTTCTTCCTCACTCTCGGTCTCTTCTGACGATGCATCTGCTTGCTCTCCTGATGAACTGTCTTCTGACTCAGACTTAGCCTTTTCACTGTCATCTCGGGTAGAGGGGACAAAGGCTGGAGCATTAACATTCAACCCATCTCTCTCAAGTTTGATTAAAACTTGAAAAGGTTCCATATCAGTCTCCTCCTGTTCATCATCTGACTCGATGACTGGGATGTTCTTCTTGGGAATGTTGCGTCTGGGTGCAGGTGTAGGTCGTACTGCCATTGTGTCACCTCCTAGCATACCGATCGGAAGGAGAAGATTTCTGTGCAGCGTTCGCTTGGGACCACTGCCCGTCTCCTCTTGAACCGTGTATACTGGAACGTTAGGCGACTTTGACACAACAATGTAGACTCCCTTCTCCCACCTGTCTGTCACCTTGGAGACAATCCTGGGTCCCAGTCGTCGAACCAAGACCCGGTCTCCACATTCCAACTCAGCTGCATGAGCAGCAGAATCGTATCTGGCCTTGTTTCTGTTTGCTGACTTGGTCATATTTGCTGTGGCCAAGTCGTACGATTTCTTCAGCTGCTCTTTCAGTGTTCTGACGTACTGCCGTGGGGTTCTTTTGTCTTTACTCAGATCTATACCAAACGCTAGATCAATCGGCAGCCGTGGTTGTCTCCCGAAAAACAAGAAATACGGACTAAAAGAAGTGCTTTGGTGAATACAGCAGTTGTACGCGTGGACTGCTGCGGGTAAGCTTTTCCTCCAGTCAACCTTTTGCTCATCTTCCAGACTTCGCAACATGTGGATTAGTGTTCTGTTCCACCTCTCCACCGGATTCCCAGAAGGGTGGTAAGGTGTCGTCCTACACTTCTTTATGCCTGCCAGATCGCATACTTCCTTCAGAAGTTGTGACTCAAAATCACGTCCCTGATCTGACAGAATGCGTTTAGGAAACCCATAGATCATGAAGAAATTGTTCCACAGAGCCTTAGCCACAGTCTTAGCAGTCTGGTCTTTAGTACAAATGGCAGTACCAAACTTGGTAAAATGATCCATTACCACTAAGATATTCTGCTTCTGTCCCTTCACATCAATAGTAAGATAATCGATGGAGAGTAGCTCAAGAGGGAATGATGTCTCTATGCTGTTCATAGGAGCTTTCTGTTGACGCGCCCCCCTTCGAATACAGCGACTGCATTTCTTGATCTTAGTTTCAATGTCTCGAGCCATGTACGGCCAAAAGAAACGGAGTCTGGCTTGTCGGATTGCGTCTTCAGCATGTGTATGGAACAAATCCTCATGGACTCCCCTCATGGCTTCAGCCCTATGGGAGGAAGGAACAACTAGCTGCCACCTAATGTTGTCTTCTTCCAGCACTCTTCTGTATAAGACACCGTCCTTCACCTCTAATTTTCCCTGTTCTTTGGCAAGCATCTTCAACTCGGGGGTACAGTGTTCTGTTTTGCTGGCATCCAACTTCACTCTCTGTTCCAAGTGTTTTATCACTATCGCTAAGTTTTTGTCTTCCAGCTGAAGTTTTCGCCAGCAGCGCTCAGATCTCGGTGTTGGTTCTTCAGGCGGGCCTAGAATGTCATCACTAATCAGTTCCGGGTTCTTGACTAAATGTTCAACTGCTGGGTACCACTCTGACTCAGAATCCTGAAATTCTGTGTCGTCTTGAAACTGTTCGCGATGCTGGACTGACTGGCGACAAAGAGTAGCAGTACGACGGACTCCCTTAGCGGTGAGGATGGCACACACAGTTTCCCGGTTCAATTCTACGGTTGCCTGGGCCTCTTCCTCAAACCTTTTTGCCTTATCGCGCAGGAACTCAGTCTCCTCCATCATTTTCTGGTACTCTAGGTCTTCTTCAGGCGGCTCCTGCGGACGTCGGGATAGAGCATCGGCATCGACGTGAGTTGTCCCCTTCTTATACCTCAGTTGAAAGTCAAAGATTGATAGTGATGAAAGCCAACGGTGACTGGTCGCGTCAAGTTTTGCATTTTTTAGAATGTAGCAGAGCGGATTGTTGTCCGTCACGACGGTCACTGGCGAGCCCAGAAGATAGTCGCTGAACTTGTCGCTCATGGCCCACTTCAGTGCAAGAAATTCCCGTTTGTGTGCCGGATAATTCTGCTCAGACTTGTTCAATCCCCGGCTTGCGTAGGCTATCACCTTCAACTGTTTGTCCTGTTCCTGGTACAGTACGGCGCCTAAACCTGTGCCACTGGCGTCGCAATGAAGAGTAAAAGGTTTTCTCTTGTCGGCAATCCCCAGAACAGGTGAATTTGTGAGCGCTTGAATGATCGACTGGAATGCTTTTTGTTGTTTCTCACCCCACAGATGGGAAATATCTGACGAGAGACTCAGAGTGGGCTTCTTTGATCCTGTCTTCTTCTTGCACTTAGCTGGAACATATCCTATCGTCAAGTCATTCAGGGGTTTTGCCAGACTGGCGAAGTCTTCGATAAAACGGCGATAAAACCCTGCAAAACCAAGGAAAGACTTGACCTCTTTCACGGTGGAGGGTCTTGGCCATGAAGTGACAGCCGCAAGTTTCTCTGGGTCAGGGCGTATGGTCCCTTCTGATATCATGTAACCCAGATGACGGATCTCGGTGGCTCCGAAAATACATTTGGACGGATCAAGCTTCAAATTGAATTTTCTCAGTCTTTCGAGCACTTTCACTGTTCTTTCCTCCAGTTCTTCAAGCGACTGTGCATGAATCAAAATATCGTCCAGAAATATTATCAGCTCAACAAGATTCATGTCACTAAAAACAGTCTCCATGAGTCTCTGAAAACAAGCGGGAGCATTCACTAGTCCTTGGGATAACCTATCCCACTCAAACAAACCAAAAGGAGTAATAAATGCTGACACTTTGCTGGCATGATCAGACATGGGAACCTGATAATAAGCTTTACACAGATCCATGCTGGAAAAATACTTAGCTCCGCTTAGTGTCAAAAACAGATCCTCAACCTTTGGGATGGAGTAGCTATCTCTCACTGTACGTGCATTAACTTTTCTGTAATCAACACACATTCTGAGCGCACCAGTCTTCTTTCTCACAAGGACTATGGGACTTGCAAAAGAAGAGTTTGATGGTCGTATGACCTTTGAATCCAACAACCCCTGAATATGTTGTCGGCATTCCTCAAAGTCTCTTGGAGAAAGAGGTCTTGCTCTTTCTCTGATGTCAGGTCCAGGCTGCAGCTCAATGTCAAAAAGTCCTGTCTCAGCCCGACCAATGTCAAACTCACTTTTAATAAAAACATCACTAAAACTGTCCAGTCGTTTTCCAAAACGATCACACCACTCAGGCGGAGCTTTCTCACCAAACTGAAACTTTAGTCCTGAGGGTTCTGAGGATGTGGTAGTAGTTGCACTGCAAGCATGTACAGTATTGCTGTCACTGTCACTGTCAGTACTCTCACTGGATGACAACGTACTCAATAGTTTGTGAAGGTCATACTCAGCATGTACAACAAACAAATCTGCAACAATCTGACGTTTTCTAACAACAATGTTACAATCAGAACTGTTACATAAAAAGACTTTAAGACGGGGTAGAGCACTGGTAGGCACCTTGCAACTGATCACCCTCAGACCTTCAGGTAGGGTATGAAAAACTGGCTCTTGAACAAGAACTGAACTTCGCGTACTTGGTACGTGAGCTCCGCTGAAACCCTTGACCTCAACGGTCTCACCGGCCGGGACAGTGACATCCTTTTCAAGTAGTCTCACTGAACCAAGCCGTCCGGTCTCATTTCTGGCTAAGTCTTTGTATGCAAAAGCTACTTCACTTCTGAGAGGTAACACAGTTGCGAAATGCCCCCCGACTCTCTGCTCACCCTTCTTCGCGAACAGATTAAGGGTGTTTGTGCCGATAATGAATGGTACTTTAGAAGAATACTCAGTATCGGGGCAAACAAGAACCATAGTGGACACACTCTCACTCACACCAACAACATCCAATGGCAAACACACACTCATCACAACATAGCCCAAATATGGTACAATACTTCCACCCGCCCCTCTCACAGTGAGTTCAGTCTCCAGATCACGCAGTTCCAAATGCTGGAAATGTTTTCGATAGAAAGATTCACCGACTGTAGACACCTGTGACCCTGTGTCGATGAGACACGTACTACGCACATCACCTATCTGGATAGGTGTCTCACAGGCTGGTCCCACTAAAGAGTCAATGTTACTGTCACAATCATCTGTATTAAGTTCGGCAATAATATCTGTGCTGCTTAAATTAACCGACGTCCTGGAGGTGTTCTTCACTACTACTCTCACAGTCAGATCAGTGCACTGTGCACTGAGCACTATCAACCCTGGTGGAAGTAGATCAGGATCTCGGGGAAAAATGTTAATATCCTTGGTCGTTTCATCAGGTATTTTCCCCCGTAGTTCTAATGTCTTCCCAGGATTGATACTGACTGTGAGAGGACTTTGCAGCCTAACTGCATTGAGACTCAACAAACCGCTGTCGATGATGTCGGCGGCCCTGTTGAGTCTCCGGGCTCTCTCCGTGGCAGGAAGCTCAGTCAACGGCGGCCCGTTGCCATTGACTGACGACCGTTTAACGGGCTGCCCATCTTGGACCGCTCCTCCGCGACTCTCCTGGGATTTGGAGGACTCCTGCAATCCCTCGCGATGTGTGCCCCAAACACCCCGCAATTGAAACACAGTCTCTTGCCCCCCCTCGGTGCAGGTCTCACGCCCTCTGTTGGGGCAGGCCGAAGGCGCTCTGCCACTTTGTCGGCCAGCTTGTCGTAGTCAATGGCAGGGGCCTCCACCTGGTGGGCGTGTGCCTGTGTTGTGGCCTTCGTTGCCGATGCTGGGGCCATCTCCGCCGTCCGGCGGACCATCAGCAGTAAGTCGTCCAGGGCTGGTGCTGCTGTCCCTGGAAAACCAAATTTGTTGCGCATCTCCAGGGCCAGCAGAGGCAGGGTCGACTGTAAACCCGTACAGAAGGTTCTGTAGAGTTTCGTCTGGAGTTCTTCTTTTCCGAGCTTGGCCATCGTGTTGATCTCCAGTAGCTCCCCCCAAAGCTGAAGCAGAAAATCAGCTGCCTTCTCTTTTGGTTTGAGCCTTCTGCTGGCAAAGGCAAGGAGCTGGGCCTCAGTGTCCTCCACACACCCAAAAAGACTACGGATTTTAGAAATAATGTCCGCGTTGGTGGTCAGTTCCTTCACGGCGTTGAAGGCCACTCCCCTCAAGCTGGCCAAGATGCGGGAGTCGCAAGGCTTGAGGTCGGGTGTCAGCAGAAATGATTCCATCTGCTGAGCCCAAGCCCTAAAATCACACTCGTTCCCTCCAGCGGGGGCAAGGCCGGTGAAAGTCTTCAACCTCTGAGGCTGGGGAGGGTTGTCCACTTGGACCGTGATGGGTTGCTGGCGTTGACGACCCAGTTCCTCTGTGACGCCAGCCAGTCGCTCTCGCAGGTCGTTCAGCTCGGCTGTGGCGGCGTCAGTCGCCTCTTGCTTCTGCTTGATGGCCTCCTCCTTCTGACGCCCCAGCTCATTGGCCATCTCCTTGACCTGGTCCCGCAACTCCGCCATCTCGTCAGCGGTTGGGGCCGTCTCACGAGCCATCTTTTTAAATCTGTATCACCCTGGTTGTGTACCGCGTGTTACAAATTAAAAAAAAAATATGTCCTACAAAAAATCCAAAAATTTTCCTTCTTCTTACTACTGTATAACTTCTTTTTCCTTTCTCTATTTTTTTATGTACTAAGTTGAAAATTTTCTGTGAAACAAAAAAACCTCAGCCCCACATTGGGCGCCAAAATGTAAACCTACTGCTAATACATATTTTATTTCAGTGTTAGCATGGTTAAAGGGAGGATTCGGGGTGAGGTACAATCTTGCTTTCACAATAAACAAACAAAAAATGAGGTAGTGTTCTAAGAAATTTATTTTGGATAAAGCATTTCCTTTAAATCAGTTTTCAGATTACAATCATATGTTCAACCGACAAAATATAAAAGTTCTTCTGTTTAACTTACTTAGTTTCAAAAATACAAAATCTCCTCTCTAAAAATCTAAAACTCTCTCATCAAAAACCAGACACAACCAGGGGTCCACTAGACCAAAAAATATCCATCGTGAATCAAACGCTTGCTGATCGATGATCAACAACAAAAAGGTTACCCCTGGAAAATAAAACAACACAGCATAAGTATAATTCAACAATCATCAAGATAAAATTTCAGTTTCACTAGAACACTTTTTTATACACCATAGAACAAAACAAAAAGAACATAACACATGATACAACACAATACGTAAACAATACAATGTTATTGTCATGACTGAAGAATGAAATACACTAGGAATATCATATCATGTAATACATGATATATGGAATCCAACCCAATCAGAAATATTGTCTAAACCACAACCCCACTTGTCTGTGATAACAATGATTCCTCCATAATAGATAGAAGTTATGTTAAGACTATATCAGACACAGCTACAAGCAGAGTCAATCAAAACTATACTTCATCCATTTAGTGATTAGCTATAAGCATAATCACCCTTACAGAAAACCTAAGACATTCACTTGATGTCTCAAATTATTCTTGATGTAACCAGTTGCAGTGCACACTCGAAATTACATCTCTCATAAAGCCGACAGTTAACAAAACAACTGTGCAGACTTAATCTCAGTTCGCGTGGTGATTCCTCTTATCTCAATACAGTGCCTATGTTCCATTTCTTACAACCATGAACAATCCACACAAAACAAATACTTCAGTCTTCCTGTGCTCCGCACAACAACATTTATGCAATACCCAAATTAATGACAAATCAACTTGAATTAATTGCAGAAATGAATAAGTTGTTAACACTTATCATTTCTATGCCTCAAAACAAGAACAAACAACATCTTGAAACTTTTAGGAAAACCACATGGCCAGGCACCATGTAAGTAAATCATGCAACAAAGGAAAATCAAGTTTTATCAAATATAGTCCTAAAATAATAATCAACTATTACTCACAACTAATACATAAAAAGACATCTTGTATAATCAAAACATTATAGTAAAAACACTAACCTATCATGTCACAATTCATTTCTTCTACAACTTCATACCATCACTTTGCTCAGACACCACATGGTCTTTCTGGCATCTTTCCCAGAATCTCATAATTAATTTCAATCCCAAGAATCCTTCAAGAATAAAAAGTGCCACCTCATATAACTTTTCAAAACAGTACACAATACATATTAGAAACAAACTAACTTAATATTTAAGCCATTTCTTACCTGGTTTAGGAATAAAACGTTTTATAATTCAGGACAAATTTGGGCTGGATCAGCTGGTTCAGTCAGATTCTCAAGGAAAGGAAGATTCAAGTCTTGTAGAAACCCAAAGGTAATTATTAATTTAGAACAGTTTACCTCTTAACAAATAAAACAACATTTCCAAATATTCACTAAAATTACCAAGCTTCAATTAAGCATCTTTCAAATAATTTCTAAACACTAAATATATTTTTAAAGTTCCCAAAAACTATAAACTATAACATTCCTGGTTATTAAAAACTGGGATCCAAGACATGTCTATACTCTTAAACTAAAACAAATTTTCTAATAATAATATTCTAAAACATCATTAAATCATTACTAAATAGTACAAGTAAAGCATAACTAAACAATAATACAACTTTAGACCTTACAAAACAAAATGGTAAAAAACGAATTGGAACCAAACAAGGGAAGTAATTCAAATCATCAAATATTTTAGAACAGCCACAGTTCTTCCCCTTGAGTTGATATAGAAGTTTCTCAGAGCAGCTAACTAGTAAACTGTGAAAGAACTACTAATCTTTCACTGGTTTACACAATCTGTAGAGAGACTGAGGCGGTATAACACAAACACTCAACAGAACAAGGCGGTATGACACACACACACACACTCAACAGAACAAGGCGATATAAAACACACACTCAACAGAACAAGGCAGTATGACACACACACTCTCAACAGAACAAGGCAGTCTAACATAAAAACACTCAACAGAACAAGGCGGAATAACACATTAACACTCAACAGAACATGGTTGTATGACACACACACTCAACAGAGAGACTGAGGCAGTCTAACACAAACACTACAGAACAAGGCGGAATGACACACACACTCAACAGAACAAGGTGGTATGACTGTGACACACTCTACAGAGAGACTGAGGCGGTCTAACACAAACACTCAACAGAACAAGGCCGTTTGACAAACAAACTCAACAGAACAAGGCGGTTTGACAAACAAACTCAACAGAACAAGGCCGTTTGACAAACAAACTCAACAGAACAAGGCCGTTTGACAAACAAACTCAACAGAACAAGGCGGTTTGACAAACAAACTCAACAGAGAGACAAGGCGGTAGGACACACACACTTTGTAGAGAGACTGAGGCGGTCTAACACAATCATTCAACAGAACAAGACTGTATGACACACACATTCAACAAAAAAAGGTGGTATGACACACACACACTTAACTGAGAGACTGAGGCGGTCTAACACAAACACTCAACTGAACGAGTAATAACAAGTTGCAATCGTGGGAATGTTTTTGCTGATTTTGTTTAATTTTTAATTTTGTTCATTTTGTTTGTCTATCTCAGTTGCATTCATGCAGTCTGCTACAAGTATGAGTACAACCCTTATTGTTTACTCTTTCTCCTTCTTCATAGGTATTTTTCTTTTCTTAATCAAATTCTCCTATTTTCATTAACATGATAGATAAACCGATATCATATAAATCATAACATTTAAATAAAGAAAAAAATTCAGTACTTAAATTAATTTACTTTCTTACAGACTGAGGCAATTTAACAAAAACACTCAACAAAACAAGGCGGTAGAACACAAACATTAGGTATTTTTCTTTTCTTAATCAAATTCTAATATTTTCAATAACATGATAGATAAACGAATATAATATTAATCATATAACATTTAAATAAAAATTAAAAATTAAAAAAAATCATACCATCAATTTACTCTCTTAGAGAGACTGAGGCGGTCTAACACAAACACTCAACAGAACAAGGCTGTATGACACACACACTCTGTAGAAAGACTCAGGATAGAATTTTTTTTTCTCAGTTGCATGCAGGGTTAGGGTTAGGGTTAGGGTTAGGGTTAGGGTTAGAATTAGGGTTATGTTAAGTTTTACTTGGGTTTTTTTCTTTCGTAAAAGCGGGAAGCATCCTTCTTCATAGGTCTGTAATGGGAGTTAAACCTTAAAAGTCCATTTATGGTATGATTTTTGACATTTTACTAGTGATTGTAATGATATTTGTTTATTTATCATGTACTTAAAAATATCAGAATTTTATTAAGAAAAGAAAACAAACTATGAAAAAGGATGCTCCTCGCATTTAAAAAAAAAAAAAAAGGAAAATAAAAACGAAAAAAAGTGAAACCTAACCCTAACCCTAACCCTAACCCTAACCCTAACCCTAACCCTAACCCTACATGATTGAGTGAGAAAAAAAAAAGAAAAAAAGATTGTATCCCAAGTCTTTCTACAGAGTGTGTGTCATACCGCCTTGTTCTGTTGAGTGTTTGTTTTCTACTGCCTTGTTCTGTTGAATATTTGTGTTAGACCGCCTCAGTCTCTCTAAAAGAGTAAATTAATGGTAGGATTTTTTTTAATTTAATTTTTCTTTTATTAAGTATTATGATGAATATTATATTCGTTTATTTATCTATCATGTTCTTGAAAATATGAGAATTTGATCAAGAAAAGAAAAATACCTTCAATACCTTGAAGAAATAAGAAAATAAAAAAAAATAAAAAAAATAAAGGGTTGTGCTCATACTTGTAGCAGACTGAATGCAACTGTGGTAAAACACATTTATTTTACAAAATTAAAAATTAAAAGACATCAGCAAAGAAATCTCCACAATTGTTAATTGTAATTACTCCTTCTAACTTGAGTGTTTGTGTTAGACCGCCTCCGTCTCTTTGTTGAGTGTGTGTGTCATACCGACTTGTTCTGTTGAGTGTGTGTGTCATACCGCCATGTTCTGTTGAGTATGTGTGTCATACCGCCTTGTTTTGTTGAGTGTGTGTGTCATACCGTCTTGTTTTGTTGAGTATGTGTGTCATACCGCCTTGTTTTGTTGAGTGTGTGTGTCACACCGCCTTAATGTTCTGTTGAGTGTTTGTGCTATACTGCCTTGTTCTGTTTAGAGTTTGTGTTATACCGCCTCAGTCTCTCTAGAGATTGTGAGTGTCATACCGCCTTGTTCTATTGAGTGTGTGTGTCATACCGCCTTGTTCTGTTGAGTGTGTGTGTCATACCGCCATGTTCTGTTGAGTGTGTGTGTCATACCGCCTTTTTCTGTTGAGTGTTTGTGTTAGACCGCCACAGTCTCTCTGCAGAGTGTGTGTCATACTGCCTTGTTCAGCTGTTGAGTGTGTGTGTTAGACCGCCTTAGTCTCTCTGTTGAGTGTTGTGTCATTCCGCCATGTTCTGTTGAGTGTTTGTTCTCATACTTTCATGTTATTGAAAATATGAGATATGCCTTGTTTTGTTGAGTGTTTGTGTTAGACCGCCTCAGTCTCTCTGTTGAGTGTGTGTGTCATATATCGCCTTGTTCTGTTGAGTGTGTGTGTTATTAGACCGCCTCAGTCTCTCTGCAGAGTGTGTGTCATACTGCCTTGTTCAGCTGTTGAGTGTGTGTGTTAGACAGCCTTAGTCTCTCTGTTGATGGTTGTGTCATTCCGCCATGTTCTGTTGAGTGTTTGTTCTCATACTTTCATGTTATTGAAAATATGAGATATGCCTTGTTCTGTTGAGTGTTTGTGTTAGACCGCCTTAGTCTCTCTGTTGAGTGTGTGTGTCATATATCGCCTTGTTCTGTTGAGTGTGTGTGTTATACCTCCTCAGTCTCTCTGTAGAGTGTGTGTGTCATATACCGCCTTGTTTTGTTGAGTGTTTGTGTTAGACCACCTCAGTCTCTCTGTTGAGTGTGTTTGTCATACCGCCTTGTTCTGTTGAGTGTGTGTGTTTGTGTCATACCGCCTTGTTCTGTTGAGTGTTTGTGTCACTGATACCGCCTCAATCTCTCTGTAGAGTGTGTGTGTCATATCGCCTTGTTCTGTTGAGTGTGTGTGTTAGACCGCCTCAGTCTCTCTGCAGAGTGTGTGTGTCATACCGCCTTGTTCTGTTGAGTGTGTGTGTATACCGCCTTGTTCTGTCGAGTGTGTTTGTCACAGTCATACCGCCTTGTTCTGTTTAGTGTTTGTGTTAGACCGCGCCTCAGTCTCCCTACAGATTGTATGTGTCATACCGCCTTGTTCTGTTGAATGTGTGTGTCATACCCCTTTGTTCTGTTAAATGTTTGTGTTATGCCGCCTCAGTCTCTCTACAAAGTGTGTGTGTCCTCTACCGCCTTGTTTTGTTGAGTGTGTGTGTCCTACCGCCTCATTTTGTTGAGTGTGTGTGTCATACCGCCTTGTTCTGTTGATTGTTTGTGTCATACCGCCTTGTTCTGTTGAGTGTGTGTGTCATACCGCCTTGTTCTGTTGAGTGTGTGTGGCATACCGCCTTGTTCTGTTGAGTGTGTGTG
>NC_090249.1:1310022-1315022 GCF_037325665.1 Littorina saxatilis | reverse complement strand
TCTGGCACCACCATTCCTTCCCTGCTGTCTGTCTGGCACCACCATTCCTATCCTGCCATCGGTCTGGCACCACCATTCCTACCCTGCTATCAGTCTGGCACCACCATTCCTACCCTGCTATCTGTCTGGCACCACCATTCCTACCCTGCTATCAGTCTGGCACCACCATTCTTACCCTAGCAGCGGTCTGGCACCATCATTCCTACCCTGCTATCAGTCTGGCACCACCATTCCTACCCTGCTATCTGTCTGGCACCACCATTCCTAACCTGCTGTCTTTCTGGCACCACCATTCCTACCCTGCTATCTGTCTTGCACCACCATTCCTACCCTGCTATCTGTCTGGCACCACCATTCCTATCCTGACATCTGTCTGGCACCACCATTCCTATCCTGACATCTGTCTGGCACCACCATTCCTATCCTGACATCAGTCTGGCACCACCATTCCTATCCTGACATCAGTCTGGCACCACCATTCCTATCCTGACATCTGTCTGGCACCACCATTCCTATCCTGACATCTGTCTGGCACCACCATTCCTACCCTGCTGTAAGTCTGGCACCACCATTCCTATCCTGACATCTGTCTGGCACCACCATTCCTACCCTGTTAGCAGTCTGGTACCACCATTCCTACCCTGACATCTGTCTGGCACCACCATTCCTATCCTGCTATCAGTCTGGCACCACCATTCCTATCCTGACATCTGTCTGGCACCACCATTCCTACCCTGCTATCTGTCTGGCACCACCATTCCTACCCTGCTATCTGTCTGGCACCACCATTCCTATCCTGACATCTGTCTGGCACCACCATTCCTATCCTGCTGTCTGTCTGGCACCACCATTCCTACCCTGCTATCTGTCTGGCACCACCATTCCTATCCTGACATCTGTCTGGCACCACTATTCCTATCCTGACATCTGTCTGGCACCACCATTCCTATCCTGATGACATCAGTCTGGCACCACCATTCCTATCCTGACATCTGTCTTCCACCACCATTCCTACCCTGCTGTCTGTCTTGCACCACCATTCCTACCCTGCTATCTGTCTGGCACCACCATTCCTATCCTGACATCTGTCTGGCACCACTATTCCTATCCTGACATCTGTCTGGCACCACCATTCCTATCCTGATGACATCAGTCTGGCACCACCATTCCTAACCTGCTATCTGTCTGGCACCACTATTCCTACCCTGCTATCTGTCTGGCACCACCATTCCTAACCTGCTATCTGTCTGGCACCACTATTCCTACCCTGCTATCAGTCTGGCACCACCATTTCTACCCTGTTATCAGTCTGGCACCACCATTCTTAACCTGCTATCTGTCTGGCACCACCATTCCTACCCTGCTATCTGTCTGGCACCACCATTCCTACCCTGCTATAAGTCTGGCACCACCATTCCTACCCTGCTATCAGTCTGGCACCACCATTCCTATCCTGCTATAAGTCTGGCACCACCATTCCTATCCTGCTATGTCTGGCACCACCATTCCTATCCTGCTATAAGTCTGGCACCACCATTCCTACCCTGCTATCAGTCTGGCACCACCATTCCTACCCTGCTATCAGTCTGGCACCACCATTCCTATCCTGACATCTGTCTGGCACCAAGATTCCTATCCTGACATCTGTCTGGCACCACCATTCCTATCCTGACATCTGTCTGGCACCACCATTCCTATTCTGACATCTGTCTGGCACCACCATTCCTACCCTGCTATCTGTCTGGCACCACCATTCCTATCCTGACACTAGTCTGGCACCACCATTCCTATCCTGACATCTGTCTGGCACCACCATTCCTACCCTGCTATCAGTCTGGCACCACCATTCCTACCCGCTATCAGTCTGGCACCACCATTCCTACCCTGCTATCTGTCTGGCACCACCATTCCTACCCTGCTATCTGTCTGGCACCACCATTCCTATCCTGACATCTGTCTGGCACCACCATTCCTATCCTGACATCTGTCTGGCACCACCATTCCTACCCTGCTATCAGTCTGGCACCACCATTCCTACCCTGCTATCATGTCAGTCTGGCACCACCATTCCTATCCTTGCTATCTGTCTGGCACCACCATTCCTATCCTGACATCAGTCTGGCACCACCATTCCTATCCTGCTGTCTGTCTGGCACCACCATTCCTACCCTGCTATCTGTCTGGCACCACCATTCTTATCCTGACATCTGTCTGGCACCACCATTCCTATCCTGACATTTGTCTGGCACCACCATTCCTATCCTGATGACATCAGTCTGGCACCACCATTCCTATCCTGACATCTGTCTGGCACCACCATTCCTACCCTGCTATCTGTCTGGCACCACCATTCCTACCCTGCTATCTGTCTGGCACCACCATTCCTATCCTGACATCTGTCTGGCACCACCATTCCTACCCTGCTATCAGTCTGGCACCACCATTCCTACCCTGCTATCAGTCTGGCACCACCATTCCTAACCTGCTATCTGTCTGGCACCACCATTCCTATCCTGACATCTGTCTGGCACCAAGATTCCTATCCTGACATCTGTCTGGCACCACCATTCCTATCCTGACATCTGTCTGGCACCACCATTCCTATCCTGACATCTGTCTGGCACCACCATTCCTACCCTGCTATCAGTCTGGCACCACCATTCCTATCCTGACATCTGTCTGGCACCACCATTCCTATCCTGACATCTGTCTGGCACCACCATTCCTACCATGGCATCTGTCTGGCACCACCATTCCTACCCTGACATCTGTCTGGCACCACCATTCCTATCCTGACATCTGTCTGGCACCACCATTCCTATCCTGACATCTGTCTGGCACCACCATTCCTACCCTGCTATCAGTCTGGCACCTCCATTCCTATCCTGACATCTGTCTGGCACCACCATTCCTATCCTGACATCAGTCTGGCACCACCATTCCTATCATGCTATCAGTCTGGCACCACCATTCCTAACCTGCTATCTGTCTGGCACCACCATTCCTATCCTGACATCTGTCTGGCACCACAATGCCTATCATGCTATCAGTCTGGCACCACCATTCCTACCCTGCTATCAGTCTGACACCACCATTCCTATCCTTACATCTGTCTGGCACCACCATTCCTACCATGCTATCTGTCAGGCACCACCATTCCTATCCTGCTAACTGTCTGACACCACCATTCCTATCCTGACATCAGTCTGGCACCACCATTCCTATCCTGCTGTCTGTCTGGCACCACCATTCCTACCCTGCTATCTGTCTGGCACCATCATTCCTATCCTGACATCTGTCTGGCACCACTATTCCTATCCTGACATCTGTCTGGCACCACCATTCCTATCCTGATGACATCAGTCTGGCACCACCATTCCTATCCTGACATCTGTCTTCCACCACCATTCCTACCCTGCTGTCTGTCTTGCACCACCATTCCTACCCTGCTATCTGCCTGGCACCACCATTTCTACCCTGACATCTGTCTGGCACCACTATTCCTATCCTGACATCTGTCTGGCACCACCATTCCTATCCTGATGACATCAGTCTGGCACCACCATTCCTAACCTGCTATCTGTCTGGCACCACTATTCCTACCCTGCTATCTGTCTGGCACCACCATTCCTAACCTGCTATCTGTCTGGCACCACTATTCCTACCCTGCTATCAGTCTGGCACCACCATTTCTACCCTGTTATCAGTCTGGCACCACCATTCTTAACCTGCTATCTGTCTGGCACCACTATTCCTACCCTGCTATCTGTCTGGCACCACCATTCCTACCCTGCTATAAGTCTGGCACCACCATTCCTACCCTGCTATCTGTCTGGCACCACCATTCCTATCCTGCTATAAGTCTGGCACCACCATTCCTATCCTGCTATAAGTCTGGCACCATCATTCCTTCCCTGCTATCTGTCTGGCACCACCATTCCTACCCTGCTATCAGTCTGGCACCACCATTCCTACCCTGCTATCAGTCTGGCACCACCATTCCTATCCTGACATCTGTCTGGCACCACTATTCCTATCCTGACATCTCTCTGGAACCACCATTGCTATCCTTACATCTGTCTGGCACCACCATTCCTATTCTGACATCTGTCCCATTCCTACCCTGCTATCTGTCTGGCACCACCATTTCTAGCCTTACATTTGTCTGGCACCACCATTCCTATCCTGACATCTGTCTGGCACCACCATTCCTACCCTGCTATCAGTCTGGCACCACCATTCCTACCCTGCTATCAGTCTGGCACCACCAGTTCTATCCTGCTATCTGTCTGGCATCACCATTCCTACTCTGGCCTTATATCTGTCTGGCACCACCATTCCTATCCTGACATCTGTCTAGCATCACCATTCCTATCCTGACATTTGTCTGGCACCACCATTCCTACCCTGCTATCAGTCTGGCACCACCATTCCTACCCTGCTATCAGTCTGGCACCACCATTCCTACCCTGCTATCTGTCTGGCACCACCATTCCTATCCTGACATCAGTCTGGCACCACCATTCCTATCCTGCTGTCTGTCTGGCACCACCATTCCTACCCTGCTATCTGTCTGGCACCACCATTCTTATCCTGACATCTGTCTGGCACCACCATTCCTATCCTGACATTTGTCTGGCACCACCATTCCTATCCTGATGACATCAGTCTGGCACCACCATTCCTATCCTGACATCTGTCTGGCACCACCATTCCTACCCTGCTATCTGTCTGGCACCACCATTCCTACCCTGCTATCTGTCTGGCACCACCATTCCTATCCTGACATCTGTCTGGCACCACCATTCCTACCCTGCTATCAGTCTGGCACCACCATTCCTACCCTGCTATCAGTCTGGCACCACCATTCCTAACCTGCTATCTGTCTGGCACCACCATTCCTATCCTGACATCTGTCTGGCACCAAGATTCCTATCCTGACATCTGTCTGGCACCACCATTCCTATCCTGACATCTGTCTGGCACCACCATTCCTATTC
>NC_090249.1:1210022-1305022 GCF_037325665.1 Littorina saxatilis | reverse complement strand
ATAAATAGATCAATACATAAATGTTATTTGTACGTTTGAGCAAAATGTGACATTTGACACACTGCAGACAGCCATAGTTCTTAGAGACTGTGCTAGCTGTCGGGTGGAACAATGGCTGTCTCCATCGGTGTCAAATGTCATACTGTGGGCAAAAATACAAATAATGTAAATGCTTGCACAGAAAAGTGATTTTTTGGGAATAACTTCTCACTCAGATATATATCCTATAAACACTGGGTTCAAGCACAGCAATAAATTGTTTGTTTATTTGTTGCTTAACGTCCAGCCGACTACGCAGAGCCATATCAGGACGAGGAAGGGGGGGATGAAGGGGGCCACTTGTCAAGCGATTCCTGTTTACAAATGCACTAACCCATTACTTGAAGCACAGCAATAAACAAACCCTCAAAACTAAGTCGACATATTCAACATGTATAACTTCTCTCCTGCGCTCACAGAGTACCCTACTGGTCAAAAACTTATAAATGCTTATACATTGTGGTCAAAATAATTGCTGTACTTCATAAAACATAACCTTACAAAACTAAGGATTATGCAGTCTTCAAGTACCCGTATTTGTAATAATGATCGTCGTCAAGAGTTTGGTGCTTCTACATATAATCTACTCATGTTTCTGATGCCATATGAAGCCTGACTGTCTTCGAGGTGCAAAGAGCACACATCTCCTGAAAACATTGATTTAATAGAGGACGGGCGCTGTGGCGGGGTGGTAAGACGTCGGCCTCTTAATCGGAAGGTCGAGAGTTCGAATCCCGGTCGCGGCCGCCTGGTGGGTTAAGTGTGGAGATTTTTCCGATCTCCCAGGTCAACTTATGTGCAGACCTGCTAGTGGCTTATCCCCCTTCGTGTGTACACGCAAGCACAAGACCAAGTGCGCACGGAAAATATCCTGTAACCCATGTCAGAGTTCGGTGGGTTAAAGAAACACGAAAATATCCAGCATGCTTCCTCCGAAAGCGGCGTATGGCTGCCTTAATGGCGGGGTAAAAACGGTCATACACATAAAACTCCACTCGTGCAAAAAACACGAGTGTACGTGGGAGTTTCAGCCCACGAACGCAGAAGAAGAAGAAGATTTAATAGAGATCATACAACAGACCAAATGATTTTCATGTATTTGATGCATGTTGTGGTTTTCTTTGCTCTTTTGAAAAAAAAACCCGAGTACATGTAGTAATTATCAAAATGCTGGAGCACACACTGTTATCTGGTTTCAAGAACTTTTTCTTTTCCCAAACAATGAAATGGATGCACAGAAAAGAACTATTCAATCCAATTGTGTATAATGGCCGATTAGTTATTTGTTTACAATTCACAACGGTAAACGATGTAAAAAGCCAAATGTGCCCCAAAACACGAGTTGGGGTTTCAACATGAACGAAGAAGAGGAAAGCTTTCTTTATTTGGTGTTTAACGTCGTTTTCAACCACGAAGGTTATATCGCGACGAGAAGAGGAAAGCATCCTTTAACTTAACAAGCTCTACCAAAAATAACTTAACACACATGCAAAACCAAAATTAACAAATATATAACAAATTAACAAGTAGTGCATCCTAATGTCCAATGTGAAAATATTCCACCAATAAGTTTGTATCCTATGTTCCATGACACCCAAAACCAACTTGCATCCAAAGCACACGGCAGTTACACCAAATACATGCAGTTTATTTCTCACTTTTCTTAGTGCATCTCAAAAATAGAATTTTTTTCTAATAAATACATTTGCATCCTTCTTATTTCATATGCAAGAGACAGTAACAAGTTTAACACAAGAAGAGCAAACGCTCGATCGAGTCACTTTCGCAGTTCTGAACATTATATGAGGCATCAGATGGACAGGAAGAAATTGCTATTCACAACACAATACAGATGTAAATAATTTGATGTAAAGAATAATCCTATAAAGTTTGAATCAAATCCGATGAATAGTTTCAGAGATATGATATTTCAATTTTTTTCCTTCAAGACATACCTGTGACCTTGAAAAAGGTCAAAGGTCACCAAAGCAGACGTCAAAGTGTAGAGGTCACTGGGAGTCACGTTCACATAAAATTTGAGCCCGGTCACTTTTATAGTTTCCGAGAAAAGCCCAACGTTAAGTTGTGTGTTGCCGAACAGAAAAGGCTAGTTATCTCCCTTGTTTTTCTGATAACGTTCGTAAAAGGCTACAGATGTAAATACTTTGATGTAAAGAATAATCCTACAAAGTTTCAATCACATCCGATGAACTTTGTCAAAGATATAAAATGTCTAATTTTTCCTTTGACGGTGACCTGTGACCTTGAAAAAGGTCAAAGGTCAACGAAACCATCGTTAAAGTGTAGAGGTCATTGGAGGTCACGACTAAACAAAATATGAGCCCGATCGCTTTGATAGTTTCCGAGAAAAGTCCAACGTTAAGGTGGTGTCTACGGACGGCCGGCCGGCCGGCCGGACGGCCGGCCGGCCGGACGGCCGGCCGGCCGGACAGCCGGCCGGCCGGACAGACTAACACTGACCGATTACATAGAGTCACATTTTCTCAAGTGACTCAAAAATCAAATCAAAATTTTAACGCAACTGGTTCTTTCTTGACAATGACAGGGTTACAACAAAGAAACTATACTTCGGTTTCAAAAACGGTTCTGCAAGTCTCTCCTGATGGTATAAATACAGCTACAAACAAAGGGCTGGGTTCTTATGTAGCACATTTTACAAATCACATCGCTAGACAACTACATGACAAAAATATGCACATGCATGGTTCTTGGTCTGTGCATTGTCAATCAGCGGCAAAAAGTTTGTCCACTCTATTTTTTACTGGTGTTACTCTGCCGACGTTTCTTCACTCGATTTTGTGTTGTAATCACTTTTGTTTCCAAATGGACTTGTCTTCTGGTGCGTCTTGAAAACCTGCACACTTGTTTCACTCTATTTCTTGTTGGTGATGACTTTGCTGCCTTTTTCCGGCTCCTTGACCTCTATTTCTTGTTGGTGATGCTCTTGCTGGTGATGACTTTGCTGCTTGTTTCACTCTATTTCTTGTTGGTGATGCTCTTGTTGGTGATGACTTTGCTGCTTGTTTCACTCTATTTCTTGTTGGTGATGCTCTTGCTGGTGGTGACTTTGCTGCTTGTTTCACTCTATTTCTTGTTGGTGATGCTCTTGTTGGTGATGACTTTGCTGCTTGTTTCACTCTATTTCTTGTTGGTGATGCTCTTGCTGGTGGTAACTTTGCTGCTTGTTTCACTCTATTTCTTGTTGGTGATGCTCTTGCTGGTGGTAACTTTGCTGCTTGTTTCACTCTATTTCTTGTTGGTGATGCTCTTGCTGGTGGTAACTTTGCTGCTTGTTTCACTCTATTTCTTGTTGGTGATGCTCTTGCTGGTGGTAACTTTGCTGCTTGTTTCACTCTATTTCTTGTTGGTGATGCTCTTGCTGGTGGTAACTTTGCTGCTTGTTTCACTCTATTTCTTGTTGGTGATGCTCTTGCTGGTGGTAACTTTGCTGCTTGTTTCACTCTATTTCTTGTTGGTGATGCTCTTGCTGGTGGTAACTTTGCTGCTTGTTTCACTCTATTTCTTGTTGGTGATGCTCTTGCTGGTGGTAACTTTGCTGCTTGTTTCACTCTATTTCTTGTTGGTGATGCTCTTGCTGGTGGTAACTTTGCTGCTTGTTTCACTCTATTTCTTGTTGGTGATGCTCTTGCTGGTGGTAACTTTGCTGCTTGTTTCACTCTATTTCTTGTTGGTGATGCTCTTGCTGGTGGTAACTTTGCTGCTTGTTTCACTCTATTTCTTGTTGGTGATGCTCTTGCTGGTGGTGACTTTGCTGCTTGTTTCACTCTATTTCTTGTTGGTGATGCTCTTGCTGGTGGTAACTTTGCTGCTTGTTTCACTCTATTTCTTGTTGGTGATGCTCTTGCTGGTGGTAACTTTGCTGCTTGTTTCACTCTATTTCTTGTTGGTGATGCTCTTGTTGGTGATGACTTTGCTGCTTGTTTCACTCTATTTCTTGTTGGTGATGCTCTTGCTGGTGGTGACTTTGCTGCTTGTTTCACTCTATTTCTTGTTGGTGATGCTCTTGCTGGTGGTAACTTTGCTGCTTGTTTCACTCTATTTCTTGTTGGTGATGCTCTTGCTGGTGGTGACTTTGCTGCTTGTTTCACTCTATTTCTTGTTGGTGATGCTCTTGCTGGTGGTAACTTTGCTGCTTGTTTCACTCTATTTCTTGTTGGTGATGCTCTTGCTGGTGGTAACTTTGCTGCTTGTTTCACTCTATTTCTTGTTGGTGATGCTCTTGCTGGTGGTAACTTTGCTGCTTGTTTCACTCTATTTCTTGTTGGTGATGCTCTTGCTGGTGGTAACTTTGCTGCTTGTTTCACTCTATTTCTTGTTGGTGATGCTCTTGTTGGTGATGACTTTGCTGCTTGTTTCACTCTATTTCTTGTTGGTGATGCTCTTGCTGGTGGTGACTTTGCTGCTTGTTTCACTCTATTTCTTGTTGGTGATGCTCTTGCTGGTGGTAACTTTGCTGCTTGTTTCACTCTATTTCTTGTTGGTGATGCTCTTGCTGGTGGTAACTTTGCTGCTTGTTTCACTCTATTTCTTGTTGGTGATGCTCTTGCTGGTGGTGACTTTGCTGCTTGTTTCACTCTATTTCTTGTTGGTGATGCTCTTGCTGGTGGTGACTTTGCTGCTTGTTTCACTCTATTTCTTGTTGGTGATGCTCTTGCTGGTGGTAACTTTGCTGCTTGTTTCACTCTATTTCTTGTTGGTGATGCTCTTGCTGGTGGTAACTTTGCTGCCTTTTTCCGGCTCCTTGACCTCTATTTCTTGTTGGTGATGCTCTTGCTGGTGGTGACTTTGCTGCCTTTTTCCGGCTCCTTGACCTCTATTTCTTGTTGGTGATGCTCTTGCTGGTGGTGACTTTGCTGCCTTTTTCCGGCTCCTTGACCTCTATTTCTTGTTGGTGATGCTCTTGCTGGTGGTGACTTTGCTGCCTTTTTCCGGCTCCTTGACCTCTATTTCTTGTTGGTGATGCTCTTGCTGGTGGTGACTTTGCTGCTTTTTTCACTCTATTTCTTGTTGGTGATGCTCTTGCTGGTGGTGACTTTGCTGCTTTTTTCCGGCTCCTTGACCTCTATTTCTTGTTGGTGATGCTCTTGCTGGTGATGACTTTGCTGCCTTTTTCCGGCTCCTTGACCTCTATTTCTTGTTGGTGATGCTCTTGCTGGTGATGACTTTGCTGCTTGTTTCACTCTATTTCTTGTTGGTGATGCTCTTGCTGGTGATGACTTTGCTGCTTGTTTCACTCTATTTCTTGTTGGTGATGCTCTTGTTGGTGATGACTTTGCTGCTTGTTTCACTCTATTTCTTGTTGGTGATGCTCTTGCTGGTGGTGACTTTGCTGCTTGTTTCACTCTATTTCTTGTTGGTGATGCTCTTGCTGGTGGTAACTTTGCTGCTTGTTTCACTCTATTTCTTGTTGGTGATGCTCTTGCTGGTGGTAACTTTGCTGCTTGTTTCACTCTATTTCTTGTTGGTGATGCTCTTGCTGGTGGTAACTTTGCTGCTTGTTTCACTCTATTTCTTGTTGGTGATGCTCTTGCTGGTGGTAACTTTGCTGCTTGTTTCACTCTATTTCTTGTTGGTGATGCTCTTGCTGGTGGTAACTTTGCTGCTTGTTTCACTCTATTTCTTGTTGGTGATGCTCTTGCTGGTGGTGACTTTGCTGCTTGTTTCACTCTATTTCTTGTTGGTGATGCTCTTGTTGGTGATGACTTTGCTGCTTGTTTCACTCTATTTCTTGTTGGTGATGCTCTTGCTGGTGGTGACTTTGCTGCTTGTTTCACTCTATTTCTTGTTGGTGATGCTCTTGCTGGTGGTAACTTTGCTGCTTGTTTCACTCTATTTCTTGTTGGTGATGCTCTTGCTGGTGGTAACTTTGCTGCTTGTTTCACTCTATTTCTTGTTGGTGATGCTCTTGCTGGTGGTAACTTTGCTGCTTGTTTCACTCTATTTCTTGTTGGTGATGCTCTTGCTGGTGGTAACTTTGCTGCTTGTTTCACTCTATTTCTTGTTGGTGATGCTCTTGCTGGTGGTGACTTTGCTGCTTGTTTCACTCTATTTCTTGTTGGTGATGCTCTTGTTGGTGATGACTTTGCTGCTTGTTTCACTCTATTTCTTGTTGGTGATGCTCTTGCTGGTGGTGACTTTGCTGCTTGTTTCACTCTATTTCTTGTTGGTGATGCTCTTGCTGGTGGTAACTTTGCTGCTTGTTTCACTCTATTTCTTGTTGGTGATGCTCTTGCTGGTGGTAACTTTGCTGCTTGTTTCACTCTATTTCTTGTTGGTGATGCTCTTGCTGGTGGTAACTTTGCTGCTTGTTTCACTCTATTTCTTGTTGGTGATGCTCTTGCTGGTGGTAACTTTGCTGCTTGTTTCACTCTATTTCTTGTTGGTGATGCTCTTGCTGGTGGTAACTTTGCTGCTTGTTTCACTCTATTTCTTGTTGGTGATGCTCTTGCTGGTGGTAACTTTGCTGCTTGTTTCACTCTATTTCTTGTTGGTGATGCTCTTGCTGGTGGTAACTTTGCTGCTTGTTTCACTCTATTTCTTGTTGGTGATGCTCTTGCTGGTGGTAACTTTGCTGCTTGTTTCACTCTATTTCTTGTTGGTGATGCTCTTGCTGGTGGTAACTTTGCTGCTTGTTTCACTCTATTTCTTGTTGGTGATGCTCTTGCTGGTGGTAACTTTGCTGCTTGTTTCACTCTATTTCTTGTTGGTGATGCTCTTGCTGGTGGTAACTTTGCTGCCTTTTTCCGGCTCCTTGACCTCTATTTCTTGTTGGTGATGCTCTTGCTGGTGGTGACTTTGCTGCCTTTTTCCGGCTCCTTGACCTCTATTTCTTGTTGGTGATGCTCTTGCTGGTGGTGACTTTGCTGCCTTTTTCCGGCTCCTTGACCTCTATTTCTTGTTGGTGATGCTCTTGCTGGTGGTGACTTTGCTGCCTTTTTCCGGCTCCTTGACCTCTATTTCTTGTTGGTGATGCTCTTGCTGGTGGTGACTTTGCTGCTTTTTTCACTCTATTTCTTGTTGGTGATGCTCTTGCTGGTGGTGACTTTGCTGCTTTTTTCCGGCTCCTTGACCTCTATTTCTTGTTGGTGATGCTCTTGCTGGTGGTAACTTTGCTGCCTTTTTCCGGCTCCTTGACCTCTATTTCTTGTTGGTGATGCTCTTGCTGGTGGTGACTTTGCTGCTTGTTTCACTCTATTTCTTGTTGGTGATGCTCTTGCTGGTGGTAACTTTGCTGCTTGTTTCACTCTATTTCTTGTTGGTGATGCTCTTGTTGGTGATGACTTTGCTGCTTGTTTCACTCTATTTCTTGTTGGTGATGCTCTTGCTGGTGGTGACTTTGCTGCTTGTTTCACTCTATTTCTTGTTGGTGATGCTCTTGCTGGTGGTAACTTTGCTGCTTGTTTCACTCTATTTCTTGTTGGTGATGCTCTTGCTGGTGGTAACTTTGCTGCTTGTTTCACTCTATTTCTTGTTGGTGATGCTCTTGCTGGTGGTAACTTTGCTGCTTGTTTCACTCTATTTCTTGTTGGTGATGCTCTTGCTGGTGGTAACTTTGCTGCTTGTTTCACTCTATTTCTTGTTGGTGATGCTCTTGCTGGTGGTAACTTTGCTGCTTGTTTCACTCTATTTCTTGTTGGTGATGCTCTTGCTGGTGGTAACTTTGCTGCTTGTTTCACTCTATTTCTTGTTGGTGATGCTCTTGCTGGTGGTGACTTTGCTGCTTGTTTCACTCTATTTCTTGTTGGTGATGCTCTTGCTGGTGGTGACTTTGCTGCTTGTTTCACTCTATTTCTTGTTGGTGATGCTCTTGCTGGTGGTAACTTTGCTGCTTGTTTCACTCTATTTCTTGTTGGTGATGCTCTTGCTGGTGGTGACTTTGCTGCTTGTTTCACTCTATTTCTTGTTGGTGATGCTCTTGCTGGTGGTAACTTTGCTGCTTGTTTCACTCTATTTCTTGTTGGTGATGCTCTTGCTGGTGGTGACTTTGCTGCTTGTTTCACTCTATTTCTTGTTGGTGATGCTCTTGCTGGTGGTAACTTTGCTGCTTGTTTCACTCTATTTCTTGTTGGTGATGCTCTTGCTGGTGGTAACTTTGCTGCCTTTTTCCGGCTCCTTGACCTCTATTTCTTGTTGGTGATGCTCTTGCTGGTGGTGACTTTGCTGCTTTTTTCACTCTATTTCTTGTTGGTGATGCTCTTGCTGGTGGTGACTTTGCTGCTTTTTTCCGGCTCCTTGACCTCTATTTCTTGTTGGTGATGCTCTTGCTGGTGGTGACTTTGCTGCTTTTTTCCGGCTCCTTGACCTCTATTTCTTGTTGGTGATGCTCTTGCTGGTGGTGACTTTGCTGCTTTTTTCCGGCTCCTTGACCTCTATTTCTTGTTGGTGATGCTCTTGCTGGTGGTGACTTTGCTGCTTTTTTCCGGCTCCTTGACCTCTATTTCTTGTTGGTGATGCTCTTGCTGGTGGTGACTTTGCTGCTTTTTTCCGGCTCCTTGACCTCTATTTCTTGTTGGTGATGCTCTTGCTGGTGGTGACTTTGCTGCTTTTTTCCGGCTCCTTGACCTCTATTTCTTGTTGGTGATGCTCTTGCTGGTGGTGACTTTGCTGCTTTTTTCCGGCTCCTTGACCTCTATTTCTTGTTGGTGATGCTCTTGCTGGTGGTGACTTTGCTGCTTTTTTCCGGCTCCTTGACCTCTATTTCTTGTTGGTGATGCTCTTGCTGGTGGTGACTTTGCTGCTTTTTTCCGGCTCCTTGACCTCTATTTCTTGTTGGTGATGCTCTTGCTGGTGGTGACTTTGCTGCCTTTTTCCGGCTCCTTGACCTCTATTTCTTGTTGGTGATGCTCTTGCTGGTGGTGACTTTGCTGCCTTTTTCCGGCTCCTTGACCTCTATTTCTTGTTGGTGATGCTCTTGCTGGTGGTGACTTTGCTGCCTTTTTCCGGCTCCTTGACCTCTTCCACAGGGTCAGGCTGCAGCCCTTTGCTCAACAAGAAGGCGTCAGGCTTAGGATCACGTCCCAGGAAATTCCTCAGCATCACGTCAGCATCCTGAAAAGGAAAAGAAAATATCTCAACAGCTAGTACATGTGTGGTGGTCAGCAAAAGTATGTCAATGACTGTGTACTGTGTAAACAAATATGAGAACAGGCAAGCATGATATGCATGTGTACACACAGAGTATAATTGCTCATCAATGCATCAGGCATAAAACATTCCAACACACACACGTTTGACCTTCATGGGCTTAAACTCCCATGTACACTCATGTTTTTCGCAGTAGTGGTTTTTTTTACTGTTTTAATCACCCATCAAACTCAGGCTTGGATTGCATGATCATTTCCGTGCGCACTTGTGTTCGCCTGTACGCACTATTATCTGCACATAAGTTGACCTGAGAGATCAGAAAAATCTCCACCTTTAAGCCACCAGGAGAGACCAGCTTCTGTATTGGAGATTGGCGTCTTCTCCACTAGTCTACACACACACTCAAGCTTCAGATGGATGACAAAATCAACTGTTGGGTATGACCCATAGTCTGGGTACATTTACCTCCATCTTAAGACTCCCTGACTTTTAAGAGCTGATTTTCTGGTATTTGACGAGGTGTTAAGGATGAGGTTCCACTGTATCCACAAATGACAAAGACGCATTCACTTACCAGGGAGCCTCCAGGCATGAGTATACAGCGTCTGTAATCAGCGCCAACGTTAGGGCTCATGATTCCCTCTTCTCTGAAGCGGGAGAAAAACATGTCCATGCAGAACACCTCGCTCCACTCAAACACAATGAGTACACAGTCAAACATCAAACATTCTCTTGTGCTTGGTAGTCACTACTTCACATCTTGGTCAAGGCTAGCCAAACAAAAACACGCTAATACACTTCAGACCAGCAGAGAATGTTTCAACATCACGACAATAGAATATCAGCCAAAACTGATCGGCAAAAAGGTTCTTTCGCTTTACTGATGATAACTCCGTCATTATCTCTCAGAACATTTTATCTCTGAAGGGAGTTTTCAGAAAACAAATCATCGTAGCTCTCACCAGTTGTGTCTGTTACAGACAGTGCATAGTAATGTACTTAACACTCTGTGTACAAATCGTACGTTTTTACAGACAGATCATAGGAACTTGCTTCAAACTCTTGTGTACCAAGCTTAATCTTTAGGCTTCCTCCTTCACTGTACGTTCAAAACACACTGCATACAAAAATACTGGACAGTTAAAAAAAATCCAAACAATGATTTACACCATCCAATTTGTTTGGTTATATGAAGCAAAGGACTGACCAGGTATCCATAGTACTGGGCATCGTAGCCGCCGGCCATGTGACCAAAAGCTGCCGCCATGTTGGTTCCTGGAGTCGGCTTGATCCCCATGACACGCTCTGACACCTCCGACAGAACTTTGGCTGTGTCTACCTGTTGTCAGAGAAAAAAATAACAAATGACAGCGTTGTAGAGCTAGTCACAAGAAAGAGGCTATCCTGCCGTAACCCAGGAGTGGTCACTAGTCGTATGCTCCTGTCACAAAGATATGAGTAGGATATTTGTGATGTGAAACACGTTGTGATTTTAACTTCCCTAAAGATTGAATAGCGATGCGTAGGGGACAGGAGAAGCGTTATCACGGGTTTCGTGGGTTGCACGAGGAAATAGCTTTAGCTTGACATGAGTTGCGTTTACAAGTTTGAGAAATATAGCTGGCTATGAACTGGGAACATTACAGCGCCTAAGATTTTCAACCAGGAAGGTTGTAAGCGTGTGTCGGTCTTGTTCAGGGAACAAGCACTCTTTCAAGAGACGGGTCTCTTAAGGTAAATGATTTACTATGTTGTATATTATTGAAGCTTGAATACATAGCTGGAATGTAAATGTTAGTGTATACAAAGTGCACTAATTAATTCTAGTGTGAAGTTTTAACCTTTTCACTGCCACAGTATAACAAACAGCATTTTGGTATTGCTGTGTGCCAGGGCAAAATTTCGCTTTCTTCGGTAGGTTCACTAATCTGTTCACTGCTCGATCATTTATTGAGATATCTCTTAAATCTTTGGCATGTGTTTTGCTTATACCCTTGGCTATTATAGGATGACATGATCATTGGACTTTGTGATTGTTATAGTAAAAATTGATATAAAGACCATTTTTTTCAAAAATTACACACACACACATTGCAGCACGTAAAACAAAACAAAAAACCTGCTAAAACTGGTGTCAAGCATCAGGTATTCACATTACAGCCCATAAAAGTATTCTTCTGTGTGGTAATCCATAAATCACTTCTTGTAGAGCTTCCAGAACATTGTATCGCTTGAAAACAGGTCTACGAGTTGAGGTTCGACTTTTGGCCGCCATTGTGAATGCTATCTCGGTTCTACATGTCAAAAACAGTTTTCAACACGTGGTATAGTAACTTATCCGAACGGTCTATGGGAAAGAACTGTGTTTAGAACCCCTACAAGTACTTGGACAGTGGTTACCTCCCATTTAGTTTTAAGAAATGTCCTGAAATGTTGTTGACACAAATCCCACGTATGAGATACGGTTATGGGCGTAGGACAAAGTGAAAATGACCAGGTATTACATACGGGGTGGGCAGTGAAGGGGTGAAGAGAATTCTTGTTGTGATTGTATTATGGTTTTTGTTGGGAAATTCTTGAACATAAATGTTGTTACGCATTTATCTTTCTTTATTTATTTGGTGTTTAACGTCGTTTTCAACCGTTCAAGGTTATATCGCGACGGGGAAAGGGGGGAGATGGGATAGAGCCACTTGTTAATTGTTTCTTGTTCACAAAAGCACTAATCAAAAAATTGCTCCAGGGGCTTGCAACGTAGTACAATATATGACCTTACTGGGAGAATGCAAGTTTCCAGTACAAAGGACTTAACATTTCTTACATACTGCTTGACTAAAATCTTTACAAACATTGACTATATTCTATACAAGAAACACTTAACAAGGGTAAAAGAAGAAACAGAATCCGTTAGTCGCCTCTTACGACATGCTGGGGAGCAGGGATGTTGCTACAAATTCATACCTATAGGACAAATGTCCTGAGTTCTTCAGCATCAATAGGACATTTGACCGCTTTCAGAAAGTGTAATAGGACATTATGAATTTGCGCCAAACAGCTTATAACACATTCCATGGAATTGTTCCAAAGTCATGCGCCCACACACACACGCACACACACACACACACCCACGCGCGCGCGCTGTAGAACACACACATAATATAGTAAATACATCAACACAGTGTGCGTATAATGTTGTATTTGTTTAGTTTCAAAGAAACCACAAAAAAGAAACCAACATGAACAACTTCAGAGCTCTTATTTTGATTAAATACTGCATGATTTGGATAAAAGTTGAAAAACAAAATGATCGGTTTGATCTAATGCTGATCTTTTGCAGGCTTTAGTTTTTTTTCAGCGGCATAATTCAGTGCTTCGTCTCGTATCGAAAACAAAAGCAGACTACAAATTTAGTCAGTTGGAGTTGTCTCCCGTACTCCTGTAGAATGCATTTTAGATCAGTGCGCTGCGCCGAGACGGTTATACCCAAACGGCGCATTCCGCAAACGGTTCGGGAATTCCCGACAAAAGAAAAGATCCGCACGCGGCACTGACAACTTCAGTGTCAGCTGAACACGAGAGCGTTTGGTCTTTTAGAAGATTTGTATCTTGAAATGAAAATTAACGAATATCGCGCTGTCCGAAGGAATGGAGTACATATCGGACAATGACCACACTCAGGCTAAAACGATAGGACATCTGACCGACATGCGGCAATGTGAATCGGACATTTGGGGATTTTCATCGTTATATGTCCGATGTCCGACGCCTAACGACATCCCTGGGGGAGCATCGGGTAAATTCTTCCCCCTAACCCGCGGGGGGTTACGCATTTATGTTATGTTTAAGACAGTGATGCTATGTATGGTAGTGTCATTAGTGGATTAAGTGATTTATGGATTAAGTATAGTTTGGATATTGACTGTGGACGGAATGTGAATGTAGAATGAACGAGAGAGATGATACATGACTGTTTAGGAAGAGGAGATGGTTTAAGAGAATGTTGTATTAAGACTTGGGTTAATTCTTTATGAGTTTCCATGAGGAGTTTCCATGGAGTGTACGAGGGGCGGACCTCACACGGGAGAGCACAGAACGATGGTGGCGAAAGAGACCACATCGGAGCAGATGGCTGGACGGAGGAGTCTCCATCGTTACCGGTCGTAGAGACGACGGTTCTTTTCGCTAATGGCGAAAGTGTTTCTCGGGGAGAAACGTGAAAGGTGCATGTTAGCATCTATAAGGAGAGTTTCTGGGAATTCATCATCTACGTGGATTCAGCGGCACAAGGATGTGTAAATGACGACATGTAGTGAGCCGTGATACGAACTCGTGAGTGTCTGTCAACACCTTAACTTGTGCAGTAATCTATTATTGAGATAGTATCTTTATATCATTTAATCACATGTATTGAGTGATTGCGATAAGATTGTGTGAACTGTGTGGTCGAGAAGTTGATTGGTATTAATGTTTTGAGGTGAAGAATTGTGTTGTAATTTGTGAGGAATTAATAAGTCTGTATCCTCCCAAATTCTGTGTTTGAAGTGTGTAGTGTGAAGAGTGAAGAGTCAGTGTAATTAGATAGGGCAGAACACATATACGTAGAGGTTACATGCCGAGTCTCAGTGATTATTAAAAATAATGGTCGAAGTTGGCGGAGCATGAAAAATGCGAGCTTCAGCGAGCTTTTTCGTGACCGCGAACTGAGACCATTATTTTTAATAATCACTGAGACGAGGTGTGTAACCTCTTTATTCCTCCTTTCTTCAGTTATTCAAAGAAAACAGGAGTTTTTGTGCGAAAGTTTGATCGAATCCGAATCACTCAACCAGTCAACCTGCGCAGGCGATCGATTAATGCGCGGTTGTATAGTTCCGTGCAAATCATTCCATTCAGTTTCCCTGTTTTGGACTGAAATCAAGTACACAGATATGCTGTTATTCTGCTGTGGCGGTAAAGGCAGATATTGTGTGTTCTGTTTATGTTTTAGTATCCGGCGCTTAGGATAATGTTCTTTCGTCAAATGGGACTAGCAGACGAACTTTTGCACCCGTGTTCCAACGTTAATTACTGTATGAAGTTCAGTTTTCTGGGGAAAATAGTGTATGAAACCGATTTATGTTGTTTAAATTGATGAGATGTGTGCATTTGGTTGCGTGTGATCTGTTTATAAAATGAAATATTGTTGAAAACTGACCGACGGATTGCACTGTCAGTGTTGTCGAAGAAACTGAGTGAAAAGAAGGGGAACTACTCTTGTCGCTAGACAAAGTATGAGTTACTTGCCTTGGGAATTTGCTTGTGATGAACGTTTGTGCACGGCAGATCTAGATTCAGAAAACAACCGAACTCATGGATTTTATATGGAGATTCATGTGTTCAGGCCTGTAGTTGTTAATTTAAATGCGGTATGTTTGTATTGTTTGCTCCAGAGATGTATACTTCGTACGTATAGAGCGTTCGGAACTTTTCAGTCGCAAAAGTAGTACCGAAACAGAACAGCTTCTCAACCCATTGCACTATCGAGGATTCAGGCTGTTGCTGGCTGTTATTTGTTTGGTTGCTGGGTCATTATCGAAAAATAACTAGCTCTACAAGTTTACAGAGGTAAAGAAGCAGAGGGGGGAATAAATAAAAGTAACTCCTTTATTCGCACGTTACAGTGTTACAGTGTTTCAGTGTTACAGTGTTACATTGTTAGTGTTTCAGTGTTACAGTGTTTCAGTGTTAGTGTTACAGTGTTTCGGTGTTACAGTGTTAGTGTTTCAGTGTTACAGTGTTTCAGTGTTACAGTGTTAGTGTTTCAGTGTTTCAGTGTTAGTGTTTCAGTGTTACAGTTTCAGTGTTACAGTGTTACAGTGTTACAGTGTTAGTGTTTCAGTGTTACAGTGTTACAGTGTTACAGTGTTTCAGTGTTTTAAAACCTTACTTTTATTGATTTTCTGTTCATGACCTCTGTAGATTTACCTCCATTTTAAGACTCCCTCCTTTATAAGGCATGATTTTCTCAGATTTGTGGAGGTTGGTTGGTTGGTTAGTATTGTTTATCCTCTCTTCAGCAGATTTGTGGAGGTATTAAAAGGGTGGGGGGGGGGGGGGGTTCACTATACTCAAAAGCTAATCACTCCTCTACCTGTGATTGTGTGTGGATGGTCTGATCAAACGTAGCCAGGGTGATCTGACGCAGGTTAAAGACTCCAGCGTTGGCCACGCGACTGCGCATCAGGCATTCCATCAGGTTGTCGGGGATGGCGTCCCAGGTCTTGTAATGGCTGGACATGCGCGACAATGGCTCCTTCTCCCACACCCAGTTTTCTAGCATCTGGGACGGGGCCTCCACAAAGTCACGCTCAACGCTGGTGCCACTGGGGAAACAAAATGTCAAGGAATTGAAAGAGAAATCACACACTTTCTGAGCAAGTAATAAGCTGATCTATCTTCAAACTTTTTTATTACTCTTGCCTGCAGAGAATTTGAAAAGCAAAGTTTTTTTGCATGGTTCCCAAGTATTTAAAAAAGATCCCTAATGCTAAAATTAAAACTTCTTTTGCCTCTCTAACCAACTCTAGCTCTCTTTTGTTTTCCCCTGTCCCCCCCCCCCCTCCCCTGTAATGCACACACAGAGAAAAAAAAATGACAATACAGACCTGAACAAGGCAAATTTGGCCTGAGCACAGAGCTGGTGCATAACATGGCCAAACTCATGAAAATAGGTCTCCACCTGCACACACACAACACACACTTTTTGAAAGTCAGCATCCTCTGCAGCAAAACCACAAAATGAGCAAACCACATACAAATTGTCAAAGTCATATTTTCTGTATTTTGGTCCTGAAGAATTTCTTTTCACCAAAAGGCTCGTGCAGTTTCATCAAAAAGTTCGTACAGTATTTATAACATGTCATATAATTGCTTAGAACAATGTTTTTGGTTAAAAATGGCCCTCCGCTGAAGGAATCGCTGCAAGAAAATCAAGGAATAAAAGAAGGACTGACATCCATTACAACTAGGTACAAATCCCATTCTATGATACACGTTAGAAAATGGACATCAATTACAACTAGGTACAAATCCCATTCTATGATACACGTTAGAAAATGGACATCAATTACAACTAGGTACAAATCCCATTCTATGATACACGTTAGAAAATGGACATCAATTACAACTAGGTACAAATCCCATTCTATGATACACGTTAGAAAATGGACATCAATTACAACTAGGTACAAATCCCATTCTATGATACACGTTAGAAAATGGACATCCATTACAACTAGGTACAAATCCCATTCTATGATACACGTTAGAAAATGGACAAACCTCATCATGATTAAGGAGGGACGGTTGAGTAACGGTCGCTTTGGTGAAGTTGGCCACCATGGCTGCTACTGCCAACTGCCGTGAACCATCATGAGCCACACACCCTGGCTGAATTCCAAAGTCACACAAAATGGGTAAAACATATCCACTCAAGTCATGATACTAAATGAATTTTAAATGTTCCGTTACCAAGTACATGCACAATGATATTTATGTAAAGGGTGCAGAGGCAAACCAGAGAGAAATAGTATGAGCAACTGAAAACACACCATCAAATCAACACACACCATCAAATCAACACACACCATCAAATCAACACACACCATCAAATCAACACACACCATCAAATCAACACACACGAGTTAATAAAGGTAGACAAGTTGCTGCCCTTGGCCACTTTGGTGACATCTATTTTGTAATATACATACCCATACTATAGTTTCCATTTTTCTCACCAATTATTTAAACCTATACAGTTGGAGGTGATAAAATAGATCAGGAAAGCTATATATAAATAGGGGGCTGCACCATCATAACACAGGTATTTGCTCCTGATGGGAAGAACTGCCTGAGAAGTGCATACCAATCCAGACAGACAATTCTTTCAGTTGCACACTATCTGACCTTAATGCATGCACACACACACACACACACACACACACACACACACACACACACACACCCATTCACACTTGCACACATTCACACTTGCACACACACACACACACACAAACACACACACACACACCCATTCACACTTGCACACATTCACACTTGCACACACACACACACATACAAACACACACACACAGCAAGTCCTACTTCTCCACTAAAATTACATACTCTACCTACCCTTTCTGTTGCAGAAATACTGGGTTTGAGAGTAGACTGTACTAAGCAATATTTACTAATAATACTTAACCCTATCCACAGCCAATACCCTACCAACGATCCCACCCCTTTCCACAGCCAATACCCTACCATAGCCGATCCCACCCCTTTCCACAGCCAATACCCTACCATAGCTGATCCCACCCCTTTCCACAGCCAATACCCTACCATAGCCGATCCCACCCCTTTCCACAGCCAATACCCTACCATAGCCGATCCCACCCCTTTCCACAGCCAATACCCTACCATAGCCGATCCCACCCCTTTCCACAGCCAATACCCTACCATAGCCGATCCCACCCCTTTCCACAGCCTATACCCTACCATAGCCGATCCCACCCCTTTCCACAGCCAATACCCCACCATAGCCGATCCCACCCCTTTCCTGTAATCATACACCTTACATACACAGACACTTCAAACACTTGCCTGTGCACCTCCGAACATTCCCGTGCTGGTAATAGATAGAAGTTTGTTTTTTATTTACACAGGCGCATGTAGCTTATTGGCGGGAAATCCTAAGAGCTTTGTCTCGTGGATGTCTAACAAGAGTCACTGTCCTTGTAAAATCCGCAAAAGTCAAGTTTCGGCATTAATGGGTTTTTTGTTTTTTTAATGGTAAATTTTTTTTCTATGGTTAAGACAAACAAATAGGGTCAGTGGGGGAATCGGAAACGTTTTAATTTTTGTCAGTACAGAAGAGAAACAATGATAGGCCTTGTCAGCACCAACCTGCAATCCAAAGCAAGCGGCATGTCCATATTTGCCTTCCCTTGGGTAGAGGTCCAGGTAGAAGAAGCCCAGTAGTTTGTGTTCCTTGGTGTCTTTCACACTGTACTGTTACATATAATACACCACAAACTGTCAAATGGTTGGTTTTCACACTAAAAACATCACTTCATTTCAAATCCAAAAACAAATAAACTGCCAACGTTTCCAGAAATTCAGAATAAAACAACAAGCAAGGTACGATATAGGAACGTTTAATTGTGACAATTAAATCAAATAAAATAAAATTAATTTCTTCATTTATCACTTTATTTGACATACATCATTCTGAATTGTGTTAACCATCAGAGCACAATCATGTAGATTCTTGAGTTCTTGTTGATCTTCTTCAATATAATGGTTAGGGTTAGGGTCACCTGCTCCAACGTGAAGAACAAGTCGTCCTACTCAGACTCCGCACTGGACATAACAGACTAAACCATCATATGGCCACAAAGCTGAAGCTAGTTCCCTCCCCCCTATGTCCGTGTGGCAAGAATCAGACAGCAGAGCACATCCTGCAGGCTTGTCCATACCACAGTGCTCTGAGGGACACCACCTGGCCAGAGGAGACAGCGCTACAAAAGAAGCTATACGGCCCCAAAGAGGACTTGGAGAGGACAGCACATTTCGCCCTGCAGTCCGGACTGACGATCTAACAGCGAACGACAAGAAGAAGAATATAATGGTGCATGTACCACTGAAAACGCTTCTTTTGAACCTAGAAAATGTAAGACCTTTTTTTTTTTAAATTACCTTTTTGTGTTTTTTTTATTTCTGTTTTCCAGTTTAAATCTGCTAATCTTCAATCAAAATTGGAAGAGGACATGCAATGACCATAAACCAATGTACGGAGCTTACCATTTTGACATCATCGTGCCAGACATCAGCATCCCTCATCTCTGTGAACTTCAAGCCAAGTAGTTCCTGTGAAAAATAATGCAAAATGTACACAACTGACATTTAAAACTAGAAAGCGTGCAGACATCATCACAAAACCTGTTCTTTGCGGACGCAGCTTTGAAAAACGTGACTAAATGCACACACACACACATGTGCACATAAACTGATCACTCACACACACACACATTCGCATGATCACATGTTCACACAAACTGATCTCTCACACATTCGCATGTTCACACAAACTGATCTCTCACACACACACACACATTCGCATGATCACATGTTCACACAAACTGACCTCTCACACACAAACACACACACATTCGCATGTTCACACAAACTGATCTGTCACACACACACACACACACATTCGCATGATCACATGTTCACACAAACTGATCTCTCACTCACACACACATTTGCATGATCACATGTTCACACAAACTGATCTATCACACACACACACACACACACTCGCATGATCACATGTTCACACAAACTGACCTCTCACACACAAACACACACACATTCGCATGATCACATGTTCACACAAACTGACCTCTCACAAACAAACACACACACATTCGCATGATCACATGTTCACACAAACTGACCTCTCACACACAAACACACACACATACTCGCAAACACACAAACACACACACACACGCACTCACGCACACACACACACATATTTGCATGCTCACATAATAATAATAATAATGCATAACTAGTGGTACCCGTGCTACGCACTTTGTGTGCTGCGCATGCGATGTCATTTTGTTGGTTATGTGCTTGTGAAAATGTTGTTTGCACCCCTCCCCCCCCCCCCCCCGCACATTATCCCGCATATAATGAATTATATTCTCTTGGTGAAAAATAAAATGTTAACCCTTACACCGGTGCAATTCTGTAACACATGTTACATAGCCACTGGTGAATTAACAGAGAGAAAAATAACAAAAAACAGTCATATAGGTTTTCGCATCAATGGGAGGTAATCGGAACTGACCAAAAAGACTGCGCGACCGCACGCGACTATACAAACAAACAAAATAAAATACAGCAGGTATGGCGTTTGCATGAATCCATGATTACGTCTACATGAACAACAGTGATAAAAGTGCGCATCTCTTCCCAGCCGTGCAGCGCTTTGAAAGTTGGAAGCATTAAAATTTAAACGGGTAAAAAGCCATCGTGAAGATACGAAAAAAAGTATGACGTGTAAAATACTTAATGATTCAAACGCATAGTATAACATATGTAACTGACAACAGAAAATATATACATGGTTCACACACACAATCGAGTGCACACATCCATGCTTATTTAAAGTCATGTACACACACACACACATACATACATGGCATCAAGCAACACACAATTAAATGACACATATGGAATATGGAAAACGTATAATGGACATGAACATGGCAAGTAATTTACACCGTTACCTACTATAAAATTGATGATATATATATACCACTCACTTGCTATTCGCCTAAAAGCTTGCAGTGTGCTGTGACACATATAAGAAACCAGAAGAAAAAAGGACTTTACTTTGGCGAAAAGAGCATATGCTGCTTATTTTTGTACATAACTGCTATAACTGTATTTTTTCCGAACACTTACATGTAAAAAACATAGAGATATATCTTACCATTTCACTAAGACAGCCAAAATAACGGTCAAATTAAGGGGAGATCATGATGACGTACATGTCTATGGTTGCACCGGGGGAAAATATTTAGTCGCTGGAACCTATAAGGTTATACGGCGACTTATCAGGTGATAATGTTTCGAACTTATCTTTTAAAAATTAAGTAAACAAATCTATGGAATATTTTGGAGTTCCATTAACAGATAAACAGATCTATCTATCTTCTTATATAGGTTTTCGCATCAATGGGAGGTAATCGGAACTGACCAAAAAGACTGCGCGACCGCACGCGACTATACAAACAAACAAAATAAAATACAGCAGGTATGACGTTTGCATGAATCCATGATTACGTCTACATGAACAACAGTGATAAAAGTGCGCATCTCTTCCCAGCCGTGCAGCGCTTTGAAAGTTGGAAGCATTAAAATTTAAACGGGTAAAAAGCCATCGTGAAGATACGAAAAAAAGTATGACGTCTAAAATACTTAATGATTCAAACGCATAGTATAACATATCTAATTGACAACATTGACAACAGAAAATATATACATGGTTCACACACACAATCGAGTGCACACATCCATCCATGCTTATTTAAAGTCATGTACACACACACACACATACATACATACATGGCATCAAGCAACACACAATTAAATGACACATATGGAATATGGAAAACGTATAATGGACATGAACATGGCAAGTAATTTACACCGTTACCTACTATAAAATTGATGATATATATATACCACTCACTTGCTATTCGCCTAAAAGCTTGCGGTGTGCTGTGACACATATAAGAAACCAGAAGAAAAAAGGACTTTACTTTGGCGAAAAGAGCATATGCTGCTTATTTTTGTACATAACTGCTATAACTGTATTTTTTCCGAACACTTACATGTAAAAAACATAGAGATATATCTTACCATTTCACTAAGACAGCCAAAATAACGGTCAAATTAAGGGGAGATCATGATGACGTACATGTCTATGGTTGCACCGGGGAAAAATATTTAGTCGCTGGAACCTATAAGGTATAACACATGTTACATAGCCACTGGTGAATTAACAGAGAGAAAAATAACAAAAAACAGTCATATAGGTTTTCGCATCAATGGGAGGTAATCGGAACTGACCAAAAAGACTGCGCGACCGCACGCGACTATACAAACAAACAAAATAAAATACAGCAGGTATGACGTTTGCATGAATCCATGATTACGTCTACATGAACAACAGTGATAAAAGTGCGCATCTCTTCCCAGCCGTGCAGCGCTTTGAAAGTTGGAAGCATTAAAATTTAAACGGGTAAAAAGCCATCGTGAAGATACGAAAAAAAGTATGACGTCTAAAATACTTAATGATTCAAACGCATAGTATAACATATCTAATTGACAACATTGACAACAGAAAATATATACATGGTTCACACACACAATCGAGTGCACACATCCATCCATGCTTATTTAAAGTCATGTACACACACACACACACACACATACACATACATACATGGCATCAAGCAACACACAATTAAATGACACATATGGAATATTGAAAACGTATAACGGACATGAACATGGTAAGTATTTTACACCGTTATCTACTATAAAATTGATGATATATATATACCACTCACTTGCTATTCGCCTAAAAGCTTGCGGTGTGCTGTGACACATATAAGAAACCAGAAGAAAAAAGGACTTTACTTTGGCGAAAAGAGCATATGCTGCTTATTTTTGTACATAGCTGCTATAACTGTATTTTTTCCGAACACTTACATGTAAAAAACATAGAGATATATCTTACCATTTCACTAAGACAGCCAAAATAACGGTCAAATTAAGGGGAGATCATGATGACGTACATGTCTATGGTTGAACCGGGGGAAAATATTTAGTCGCTGGAACCTATAAGGTTATACGGCGACTTATCAGGTGATAATGTTTCGAACTGTTTAGTAAACAAATCTATGGAATATTTTGGAGTTCCATTAACAGATAAACAGATCTATCTATCTTCTTATTATTTTAGGTTCGTCTGGGGTAGAGAAATAAAACACACAGCTAGGTTCGTCTGAGGTGCGGTCGCGTGTTTAGTCGAACCGAAAGTTGAAGAAGAACCAATCACAGATCTCTTTCGCCGCGATGTCAAAGTTCAGGTCAAAGTTCACTGTGTCTGCTCAAATTTGCGAGACAAACCTCTTCAAACTTTGTTCGTGGACAAAATTGGAAGTCGGGACCTAGCGGAATCGATTTCCTGGGTCACGTTGGCATAGCAACCGAAGGAGAAGGCACAAATCCGCGCGGTTTGGTCACAGGAATCGAAAAACCACCGAAAATCCTACCAGTATTATATAGTAGATATTTATGCGCATGTATCCAGGGTTTAACCCTGCTCAAAGCGCTGTACAATCAAAATACTACGACAACATAACATTATTTAACGTGCAATCACAAACATATCAATGAATAACTCGTTGCTCTATAACACATTGCTCTATAACACATTGCTCTATAACACATTGCTCTATGAAACATTGCTCTATAAAACATCACACACATATCAATGAATAACACATTGCTCTATAACACATTGCTCTATAACACATTGCTCTATAACACATTGCTCTATAACACATTGCTCTATGAAACATTGCTCTATAAAACATCACACACATATCAATGAATAACACATTGCTCTATAACACATTGCTCTATAACACATTGCTCTATAACACATTGCTCTATAACACATTGCTCTATAACACATTGCTCTATAACACATTGCTCTATAACACATTGCTCTATGAAACATTGCTCTATAAAACATCACACACATATCAATGAATAACACATTGCTCTATAACACATTGCTCTATAACACATTGCTCTATAACACATTGCTCTATGAAACATTGCTCTATAAAACATCACACACATATCAATGAATAACACATTGCTCTATAACACATTGCTCTATAACACATTGCTCTATAACACATTGCTCTATAACACATTGCTCTATAACACATTGCTCTATAACACATTGCTCTATAACACATTGCTCTATAACACATTGCTCTATAACACATTGCTCTATAACACATTGCTCTATAACACATTGCTCTATGAAACATTGCTCTATAAAACATCACACACATATCAATGAATAACACATTGCTCTATAACACATTGCTCTATAACACATTGCTCTATAACACATTGCTCTATGAAACATTGCTCTATAAAACATCACACACATATCAATGAATAACACATTGCTCTATAACACATTGCTCTATAACACATTGCTCTATAACACATTGCTCTATAACACATTGCTCTATAACACATTGCTCTATAACACATTGCTCTATAACACATTGCTCTATGAAACATTGCTCTATAAAACATCACACACATATCAATGAATAACACATTGCTCTATAACACATTGCTCTATAACACATTGCTCTATAACACATTGCTCTATGAAACATTGCTCTATAAAACATCACACACATATCAATGAATAACACATTGCTCTATAACACATTGCTCTATAACACATTGCTCTATAACACATTGCTCTATAACACATTGCTCTATAACACATTGCTCTATAACACATTGCTCTATAACACATTGCTCTATAACACATTGCTCTATGAAACATTGCTCTATAAAACATCACACACACATATCAATGAATAACACATTGCTCTATAACACATTGCTCTATAACACATTGCTCTATAACACATTGCTCTATGAAACATTGCTCTATAAAACATCACACACATATCAATGAATAACACATTGCTCTATAACACATTGCTCTATAACACATTGCTCTATAACACATTGCTCTATAACACATTGCTCTATAACACATTGCTCTATAACACATTGCTCTATAACACATTGCTCTATAACACATTGCTCTATAACACATTGCTCTATGAAACATTGCTCTATAAAACATCACACACATATCAATGAATAACACATTGCTCTATAACACATTGCTCTATAACACATTGCTCTATAACACATTGCTCTATGAAACATTGCTCTATAAAACATCACACACATATCAATGAATAACACATTGCTCTATAACACATTGCTCTATAACACATTGCTCTATAACACATTGCTCTATAACACATTGCTCTATAACACATTGCTCTATAACACATTGCTCTATAACACATTGCTCTATGAAACATTGCTCTATAAAACATCACACACATATCAATGAATAACACATTGCTCTATAACACATTGCTCTATAACACATTGCTCTATAACACATTGCTCTATGAAACATTGCTCTATAAAACATCACACACATATCAATGAATAACACATTGCTCTATAACACATTGCTCTATAACACATTGCTCTATAACACATTGCTCTATAACACATTGCTCTATAACACATTGCTCTATAACACATTGCTCTATAACACATTGCTCTATAAAACATCACACACATATCAATGAATAACACATTGCTCTATAACACATTGCTCTATAACACATTGCTCTATAACACATTGCTCTATAACACATTGCTCTATAACACATTGCTCTATAAAACATCACACACATATCAATGAATAACACATTGCTCTGTAAAACATCACACACATATCAATGAATAACACATTGCTCTGTCACAAACACATGCACAGGGACACACATATCAATGAATAACACATTGCTCTGTCACAAACACATGCACAGGCACACACATATCAATGAATAACACATTGCTCTGTCACAAACACATGCACAGGCACACACATATCAATGAATAACACATTGCTCTGTCACAAACACATGCACAGGCACACACATATCAATGAATAACACATTGCTCTGTCACAAACACATGCACAGGCACACACACATATCAATGAATAACACATTGCTCTGTAAAACATCACACACATATCAATGAATAACACATTGCTCTGTCACAAACACAGGCGCACACACGCACTACATACAACAAATTGCACAATAATACATTATCCCAAACATACGCACTCACGCGCGCGCAAAACACATATGTGAAAAACTATGTACAGTACATAGGACAAAGGTGACCATCAAGAACGGACCAGGCTTGAAAATATAAATGTTTGCGGAAAGGTGTGTTTTTAGTTTTGATTTGAACTGAGATAGGGAAGAGCAACTGCGAAGGTCAGCGGGCAGTGAATTCCAAACAGAAGGGGCCTGATACTTAAAGGATTTCTTTCTGTACGTTTCCAGTTTAAATTTTGGTACTTTGAGGAGCTTTTCCGAGCTGGACCTGAGAGAGCAAGAGGGCTTGTAGATGCTCACACATGCACACACACACCAACACACAAAGAAGCACACATCTCTCCACACAGCCCTAAAACACATACACACACTGAGGCAAAGTTACCTGATAAATGTCCAGCAAGCCTTTGGTCACAACGCTCATGGGGAAATACTCCTTCAGTTTGTTCTGATCGATAGAGTACTCGCGCTCTTCCAGGAGCGACATATAGTAGCGCAAGTCCCACATGTTGATCTTTCCGTCGTTGGGGTAGCCATACTTCTCACTCTGAACAATAATTAGAGGCAAACATAGATAAAGTTAAAAGGAAGCGTTCTCCGAAACACACACACAAAACTGAAAAGAAACCACTAAGAAGCAAACAAAGCTAAACAAACTGTTCTGGTCAAACCTGCTTTTCACACACGTTTCAAGCACTGAAAACAGATAATTTACCTGTACCTTTTCAAGCTTGCAAACGCACATCTACGCAGGTATCTCTCC
Source organism: Littorina saxatilis (assembly GCF_037325665.1). Classification (NCBI taxonomy): domain Eukaryota; kingdom Metazoa; phylum Mollusca; class Gastropoda; order Littorinimorpha; family Littorinidae; genus Littorina; species Littorina saxatilis. Next base: position 1,278,484 of record NC_090249.1, on the reverse strand, counting down.
GACATAACCCCTTCATCAGTGCCAAGATCCAATTCTTATCTTATCTCACATGACGCCTAAAACAGAATCTTTCTTGATGACCTTGTGCATGAAACCTGCCATTACGTCCACAACAGTCAACATAGTGTTACCTCCTCCTTCTTGTACTTGAGGAAGAGTTTGAATTCCTCATCCCTGAGCGGCGTGAGCTTGGTGGCGAGCTCACTGAGGAACGTTGTCACAGCCTCCGCTTTCTTCGCCATTCGCATGTCCAGCACAAAGGCTGCATGAGTCGGAAAACCCAGGAGCTGTGCTTTCTGAAAACAAGAAGGGCAAAGCCCATACGACTCACATGCTTGACCTTGACCTTAACTAAACCTAGCAATGACATCATACACTAAGAACTGCTTTACACATTTTTCCTACCAAAATACATGTGACCTTGACCCAAGGTCAAGGTCATCCAAGGTCATGCAACACAAAGCTGTTAATTCAAGACATAGGAAGTACAATGGTGCTTATTGGCTCTTTCTACCATGAGATATGGTCACTTTTAGTGGTTCCCTACCTTATTTTGGTCACATTTCATAAGGGTCAAAGTGACCTTGATCATATGTGACCAAATGTGTCTCATGATGAAAGCATAACATGTGCCCCACATAATTTTAAAGTTTGAAACAGTTATCTTCCATAGTTCAGGGTCAAGGTCACTTCAAAATATGTATACAATCCAACTTTGAAGAGCTCCTGTGACCTTGACCTTGAAGCAAGGTAAACCAAACTGGTATCAAAAGATGGGGCTTACTTTGCCATATATATCATATAGAGGTGAGGTATTGAATCTCAAAAACTTCAGAGAAAATGTGAAAAATGTGAAAAATAGCTGTTTTTTAGACAACATTTATGGCCCCTGCGACCTTGACCTTGAAGCAAGGTCAAGATGCTATGTATGTTTTTTGGGGCCTTGTCATCATACACCATCTTGCCAAATTTGGTACTGATAGACTGAATAGTGTCCAAGAAATATCCAACGTTAAAGTTTTCCGGACGGACGGGGGGGACGGACGACTCGGGTGAGTACATAGACTCACTTTTGCTTCGCATGTGAGTCAAAAAGGTAAATGAATTCATGAACAAAACATAGACAAAACTTAGATATTTCTACCATCGTGTAAACAAAAAGGGGGTCCTGGTGCACGACCATCAACTTCCAGACTGTGTCGTATAAATTATGTCATCGTTCCTTAGTTTGTTTACACACATTATCCTTCAAAAAGCGGTCCATGGGAAGGTTCTGTGGTGTTTGAGGATGACAGGTAGTCTCAATTAAATACTCTGAATAGTTTCAGAAATACAAACACGTTTGTGAGGCTGTGGGTTGTCAACCACCCAGGAAACACGGTGAAGGTTAACACTTACAGCTGCATGAAAAAGCTTTTGTATCTTCAACTTCAAAAATTCTGCACTGGAGAATGTGAACATAAAAAACCAAAGCTTGAAAGTTAAAGACATTTTTTTTCAAATTACCTCATGTCGTAGTCGCACCAGCTCTTCAAGAATGGCTGAGTTCTCCTTCAGACATCGTGAGTTGAAAGCAGTCTCTAAAGCTTTGCGAGTGGCTGGGTTCCGGGCTTTTTTCATGCATGGGAAGTAGTGAGGGTACTTGAGGGTCACCTTGCATTTACCATCTGCTGTCTGGTAAAAAAAAAGAAAAAAGTGGGGTTAAATAATACATGTGTTATTAATGATGAAGAGGAAGCAGACTGGAATGAGGCAGGACAATGTGTGAGGATGGATGCCAGAAAAAGCTAACAAAACAAGAAACAGAATGTGCAGTGAGATGAAGTGAATAGGAGAGACAAGATTTGAGACAGATAGAACAAAAAACTCTCACGCCAGCATGCAAAAGCTGTAAGGAGAAAAGAGAGTAAACAAATTTAAACAAGAACAAATGAACACAAGAAGACTAAATTACCGGCACTTGACAAGAGTAAAATGAATGCTGAAACTCCCATGAAAAAGAGAAAACAGCACTGATACTCACTCTCTCCAAGCCTTTCATGAAATCCTCTGGAACACCAGCTGCAACACAATCACACAATAAGTGACATTTAGAGAAGAGTAACAACTGGGAAAAGTAATAGCAATGTTAGCTGCCTCTTTTTCTTCATGGCCGATCTTTTTTATAATTGTTTATAACCAAACTTGAACATATAACTTCTCTTTCCATACATTTGTCCAAACAAAAGGAGCAGGTAAAATTGTCCACACCATCTATAGAGGTCTGAAAGGTAACATCACGGACTAACGGGTTATTGCAGCAAAAAAGCTAGTGACTGAACTATGTAGTAAAGTTATTTACCCAGCTCTTCTTCGGTAAAGTCCAGCACTGTGTTCTCCTCGTTGAGGTTCTTGCTGTAGTCGATGGACAGGTCGCTGATGCGTTTCTTCAGCTCCTTCACCTTGGTCTGAACCTCCTTCTGCAGATGCAGACCTGAGGAAAAACATCACAGGGAAGTCGTACAGTGGAACAACTCCACAAATCTGACAAAATCACGTCTTAAAAAGGAGGGAGTCTAAAAAATGTAAGTAAATTTACAAAGGTAATAAACAGAAAATGTGAAATAGGTCTCAAAGGGGGAGGACTAATTAATTAGAATTAATTAATTAATTAATTAGGGGGAGGACTTAAAGCGGGGGTCTTAAAAGGGGGGTTCCACTGTTACACACGACCAATGATAAGTCGTATAAACATTTGCACAGGCTTGTATCAATCTGACAAACCGCCTGCTCAAAGTTCTTTTTAAAAGTAAGCCTCGGGATAATGTTTCTAATATCTTGTGCAGCTATCTCTCAGCACAGCAGATCTGTTCAAATGATTTTCATCATACAGAAGTTTAGAATATGCCATTGATGCTGGATCATCATCATCCCCTCCCTATGCCATCAAACACACACATAGACGCGTGCCCCAATAAAAAAAAAACGTTAACAGATAATGCTAGTCTACCACCAACATTACTCCTCTACAATTCCTTACACTAAACTTCATTCTCTAAAAGAATGTTATCACTGTTCTTTAATTAATCATGATGTATTTTGACACACACACGCACACACAACCTCCTATTTAAGAAGTTATCATTTTAATTTTTATACCATTTCTTTTTCCAAGCTTTGTGAGACGCTCAATGTAGCGTATAGCTTCAGGGTCCATTTTCCTGACATCCATTTTCCTTTGAACGGTCACAACTGCTTCAAAGACGTCTGTCCGCATGCTGCCAACAAAAAGGAATTAGTGAGTGTTTGTATATCAAATGTTAGAAGAGTTTTTCCCAAATATTAATTTGTCATGAAAATATACAGTTTGGTGAAAGCGTTTCCTCCGTGATTCTTTCGTCCTAAAATTGTTTGCTCCAGAACAAATGTTTCAAATATATAGATGCTAATCATTCGATGGCACTTTAAGACATTACGCATAAGTGTACACACATAATTATAAGTAAGCCACAAAGATTTGAGAAAATCTGTGATCTATTTTCTATAGACATTCAACTAAAGTTAAATTGATCAGAGCTCAGATTCATACCCAAAAGTTGACTTGCGCAGTCTTGTGGAGCTGATAACTCTTGCTATATTACTGTCTTCCACACCTCAAAAAAACATTATACAACACGAAAATAAATTTAGAAACAAGAGATGAATTTAAAAAAAAAAGTGGATTCTGACCTCATTTCAACATCAAACTCTGAAAGTTTCTTGTCTGCGTCACAGCTGGCGTCACGCAGCTCCTTGTCTGTAGAAACATGTTGCAGGAAATCAAGGTTGTTCCGCTCCACTGAATACTCACACTCAATGTCTGCCAGAGGCTGCAAACATACCACAAGTCAACATTAACACATGGAGAAAAAAAAGTTCTTCAGGAACTAATATAATTACCAATGTGTAGCCTACTTCTGACAGGAGTAATCCCAGCGAAGCTGGAGGTATCCCGTGAACGCTATACTGTAATCGATTTGAGAAATGTGCATACCGAATAATACATGATAAAGAAGGATTCTTTGTGCCCGAAAATGGGCCACAGTTGGAGATGGAAGTTCACCAAAAATTGGGACCATACTAACAAAAATACGGTGGGTAAAATTGGCGCCCCCATTTTTTGAGCAAACGCCACCCAAGGCCGCTTTGGACGGGTAGAAATTCCGTAGTTTCCAAGTCTATGGATAAAGCTCGCGTAAGAAGAATACGTCACGGTCGAAAGTCTTTGACGTCAATTAATGCATAATGACGTCATGCCTCCCTGTTGTCTTTCTCTCTCGCGCGGTGTGTGTGTTTGTGTTCATTTTGTGCACATGTGTTAGTGTTACTGTTTGTGTGTGTGTGTGTGTGTGTGTGTGTGTGTGTGTGTGTGTGTGTGTGTGTATTTGTGTGTGTGTGCGCACGCGTGCACGAGTCTGTACTCGTGTATGTGTGAGTGTGTGTGTGGTGTGTGTGTGTGTGTGTGTGTGTGTGTGTGTATTTGTGTGTGCGCACGCGTGCATGAGTCTGTACTCGTGTGTGTGTGAGTGTGTGTGTGGTGTGTGTGTGTGTGTGTGTATTTGTGTGTGTGTGTGTGTGTGTGTGTGTGAGTGTGTGTGTGGTGTGTGTGTGTGTGTGTGTATTTGTGTGTGCGCACGCGTGCATGAGTCTGTACTCGTGTGAGTGTGTGTGTGGTGTGTGTGTGTGTGTGTGTGTATTTGTGTGTGTGTGTGTGTGTGCGCACGCGTGCATGAGTCTGTACTCGTGTGTGTGTGTGAGTGTGTGTGTGTGTGTGTGGGTGTTTGTTTGTTTGTTTGCTTAACGCCCAGCCGACCACGAAGGGCCATATCAGGGCGGTGCTGCTTTGACATATAACGTGCGCCACACACAAGACAGAAGTCGCAGCACAGGCTTCATGTCTCACCCAGTCACATTATTCTGACACCGGACCAACCGGAGTGTGTGTGTGTGAATGTGTGTGTGCATGAGTTTGTGTGTATGTTTGTGTGTGTATGAGTGTGTATATGTGTTTGTTTGTAAAGGTGTGTGTGTCCGTCTGTCTATGTGCGTATTTGTTTGTTTGTTTCCATAATTATCAGGGCGGTGCTGCTTTGAGATATAACGTGCGCCACACAAAAGGCAGAAGTCGCAGCACAGGCTTCATGTCTCACCCAGTCACATTATTCTGACACCGGACCAACCAGTCCTAGCATGCACTAACCCCATAATGCCAGCCGCCAGGCGGAGCACCCACTAGATTGCCAATTTTAAAGTCTTAGGTATGACCCGGCCTGGGTTCTAACCCACGACCTCCCGATCACAGGGCGGACGCCTTACCACTAGGCCAACCGTGTATGTGCGTATGAGTGTGTGTATTGTGTGTATGAGATTTGTGTGAGTCAATGTGTGTGTGTGTGTGTGTGTGTGTCTGTGTGTCTGTGGGTGTGTGCGTGCGTACATGCGTGCGTATGTACATGTGTGTGTGTGTGTGTGTGTGTGTGTGTGTGTGTGTGTCTGTTTGTATAAGAGATAAAGAGAGAGAGAAAGAGAGAGAGAGAGAGAGAGAGAGAGAGTGGGTGGGTTGGTTTGTGTTTGTGCGTGTGCGTAAGTGTATGTGTGTGTGTGTATGTGTGTTTGTTTGTAAAGGTGTGTATGTCCGTCTGTCTATATGTGCGTATGGCGGTGTGTTTTGTGTGTACAGTGAAGTGTGTGTGAGAACTCAGAACTCAGAACTCAGAACTTTATTACATAAGGATAAAGGTTTTAGGCTTAGCCTAATCTTCCAACCTGTCCTTGGAACATATACAGAGAATAATTGTAAACGAAAGCAAAGACTGCGCACATACACACACACACATCCACACCCACGTATACACACACACATGCACACATAAACACACACACACACACACACATGCACACACACATGCACACACACACACATGCACACACACATGCACACACACACACATATACACACACACATGCTCGCGCGCGCGAGCGTGCGCTCGCATATCTACACACAAGCACATGCTATCATTTCATACCTAAAAGGAACAGTATCTAATCAAAGTATTAAACTAGTAAAACATCAAAATAATGGTCGAGTATAAACATAAAAAACAAAACACTTAAGAGCATTGCATACATTATCCGAGTACACAATGGAAACTAGACAGCAGGGGCAGTTTATAGTGTGCTCAAATGTGTGTGCAACTGAGAGAGTGAGTGAGTGCGTGTGAGTGAGTGTGTACGTGTGTAACTTGGGTGTGTGTGTGTGTGTGTGTTCGTGTGTGTGTGTGTTTGACAGAGAGAGAGAGAGAGAGAGAGAGAGAGAGAGAGAGAGAGAGAGAGAGAGAGAGAGAGAGAGAGAGAGAGAGAGAGAGAGAGAGAGAGAGAGAGAGGGAGAGAGAGAGAGAGAGGTTTGTCTTTCGCTGGGGTATGCAGTGCCTTGGCGTTGCACATCTACTTAATTGTTTGGTTTATTCCCTGAGTGACATCACCTTAACTTGAAGTTACTTTGTACAGTACGTGTTACCTGTGATGAGAGGACACCTCCCATAAAAGGACACCTTTCGTCTTCCCTTTGCCCATTAGTATTACTTGGCCATTATGTACCTGACATGACATGCCATATGTACCTGACATGACTTGCCATATGTACCTGACATGACATGCCATATGTACCTGACATGACATGCCATATGTACCTGACATGACATGCCATATGTACCTGACATGACATGCCATATGTACCTGACATGACTTGCCATATGTACCTGACATGACATGCCACCTGCAATCTAGGGTGACTTTTTGCTGGCCCCCAAGTCAGGGCTTAATTCTTTCATCACGGGTACCACTGTAGCTCTTTCAGCACCAAAAAGAACCGCTGAGGAGTACAGTGTTTCTTTCTCAACTGTCCCCCTCCATTCCATGTGTCGTTTTCTTAATTATAAAAATCAATTTAGGCAGCCTACATGTTATGAGATATAGCCCTTTGAAAGCGGTCTGACTAAATACCGCCCGACCTCAAACCAAAGCATATACACGATATATTTTTGACTTTATAGTAATTGTATGGTATTTTATTGCAAAGTACAAAAGTTTAAGTCATAGAAAGAAAAAAAAAAGGGAGTTGTGGTGCATTTTCCAAGAGGTAGAGAGCGAGAGTGAAAGCATGTGGACTTGTTTTTAGATCCCACCGCCCGATATCAAACTAAAGCATGTACATGTCATATTTTTACAGTGAAGTCCGGATGCAGTGATAGCCCTCGGGACCAAATTTTTGTATCACTACATCCGGACTATCATTACACCAGGACGTCCGGTTATAGTGATATTTTTGTAGGTTTTATCACTACATCCGGACGTCCGGTCATAGTGATATTTTTGTAGGTTTTATCACTACATCCGGACGTCCGGTTATAGTTCTATTTTTGTAGGTTTTATTACTACATCCGGCCAATCGCTTGTAGTTGTAGTGATATCTTCAAAGCTTTTATTGCTACATGCGGCGGCACATTTGGTAAACTAGCCTCAAGGCAGTAACAAGGTGATTTTGGAACCACTATTGATTTCGTTTTGTGACGTTTCTTCTGTCGTCTTTGTCAGGCTTGCAAATGTCCTGTGTTAACCTACCCCCGTCCTGGCAGTTCAACAGCCGGTGTATGTGTGTGTGTGTGTGTGTGTGTGTGTGTGTGTGTGTGCGCGTGTGTTTTAGAGAGAGAGAGAGAGAGAGAGAGAGAGAGAGAGAGAGAGAGAGAGAGAGAGAGAGAGAGAGAGAGAGAGAGAGAAGGGCCACTTAGAAATAAGGGTTAAATGAAAAATTGTCCGATCAATTTTCCGCTTCAGGGTAAGCACAGTGCGTGGCTGGCTTTTGCTTTGCTCGCCATTTTGGTAAAGGGAGATTACTCTCGAACATTATCACTACAGCCAGACTTTAGCTTCCCCGGGACTTGAAAATAATATCACTACAAGCGGACTATCACTATATCCGGACTGAAAAATATCACTACAACCGGACTAGTTAACAAAGAACATGAACAACTGGGACCGGGACCCACAAATTCTATTACTACAGCCGGACTATTACTATATGGGTCTATCACTACAGCCGGACTTCACTGTATATATCTACTATCTTCATAACATTGGCTCACTGTTTACTAACTTTAAAGTAATAAAAATTAAAAATAAGGGAGTTATGATGCATTATTAAAGAGCTATACAGCAAAAGTGAAAACTACCGCCCGACAACCCCTCGACGTCAAACCAAAGCATATATAAACGTTATATTTTTGACTTTATAGTAGTTGCATGGTATTTTTTTGCGGTGTACCAAATTTTAAGTCATAGAAATGAAACATAAGGGAGCTAGAGCACAGAAGGAGGACAGTGATTCAGAAAGTACACACAGACACATGCACACAGACATACAGACATACACAGACACAAACACACACATTCACATGCTATAGTTTGAGGTCTGGCGGTTGGGTCTAAAATCAAGTCAGACATGCTACCACTTTTTCTCTCTAGCTCTTTGAAAATGCATCCTAACTATCTTATTCTTGATTTCTCTGACTTAACACTTGGCAAACAGTAAGACAATGTTGTGAAAATAGTAGATATATCAAAAATAAGTTTGATGTCAGGTGGTGGGGTCTAAAAACAAGTCGACAGGATTTCACTTTCGCTCTCTAGCTCTTGAAAAATGCACAATAACTCCTTTACATTTGATTCTAAGACAAACTTTTGTACACCGCAATAAAATACCATAGAGTTACCAGGGATGTCGTTAGGCGTCGGACATTGGACATAGACCGATTAAAAGGCCCAAATGTCCGATTCACACAGCCGCATGGCGGTCAGATGTCCTATCGTTTTCAAATGAGCGCGGTCATTGTCCGATAAGAACTCCATTCCTTTGAACAGCGCGTTATTTGATAATTTTCCTTTCATGATAGAAATTTTCAAAAAGCGACCGAGCGCTCTCGCATACAGGTGCACTGAAGTTGTGCAGTGCAGATCTTGCGTTTTCCAAACCGTTTTCGGAATGAGCCGTTTGCGTACACCCGTCTACAGCACACTGAAGTTAGGAGTACGGAAGACAACTCCAACTGACCAAGGCTCGCGTCTGCTTTAATTGCTTTTGGTGCTCCCATGGGGTCGCCTTCACGCGGCAGGAGTGTTTCCACAGAGCTACCCCACCCCTTTACTTCTCTTCTTTTGTCTTATTTCTGCCTTACCAGTCCTTTCACCTATATTTCCTTCCAAGAAAACTCTCCCTACTATTCCCTGCAGATTTCCAATTCTTTTCTTGTTGTCTTATTTCTATCTGACTGGATCCATCACCTTTATGTCACTTACCAAAAGTCTTTTTTTCCACATCCTTATTTCTCTGCACCCCGCATGTCGTAAGAGGCGACTAACGGATTATGTTTCTCCTTTTACCCTTGTTTAGTGGTTCTTGTATAGAATATAGTCAATGTTTGTAAAGATTTTAGTCAAGCAGTATGTAAGAAATGTTTAGTCCTTTGTACTGGAAACTTGCATTCTTCCAGTAAGGTCATGTATTGTGCTGCGTTGCGGGCCCCTGGAGCAATTTTTTGATTAGTGCTTTTGTGAACAAGAAACACTTAACAAGTGGCTCTATCCCATCTCCCCCCTTTCCCCTATCCCATCTCCCCCCTTTCCCTCGTCGCGATATACCCTTCGTGGTTGAAAACGACGTTAAACACCAAATAAAGAAAGAAAGAAAGAATTGCTTTTGGTTAGAGATGAAGCGCACGGCACTGAATTATGCAACCAACAAAAAACAGCAAAAGCTGAACACGTTTGGTGTTTCAACGGCGTTGTGTGCTACATTAGGGCCAAGGACATGGGAAAACACCGCTGGAAAATGACAGTGCCAATGACAGTGTCGCCGCTGAAACCAATCACGGACAGTAAAGTTTCGTCACTTGTAGATGGTGTCGGCACAGCAGGAAATTCACACAAATGGTCTTTTAATAAGGTTAACTATTCATGGCTGACCCTGTTCAGTACTAGTGGGTTAGAATTTGACAGCAAAGAGACCATCTATATTGGCAAACTGTTTTGTTTAATCTCTCAAGAAAAAGCTCTGTCAGGAAATCATGCAGTTTGTGTGCCAATCAAAGTAAGAGTGCTGAAGTTTTGGGTTGCTTTTTAGTTTGTTACATTTAGTCAAGTTTTGACTAAATGTTTTAACATCGAGGGGGAATCAAAACGAGGGTCGTGGTGTATGTGTGTGCGTGCGTGTGTGCGTGCGTGCGTGTAGAGCGATTCAGACCAAACTACTGGACCGATCTTTATGAAATTTGACATGAGAGTTCCTGGGTATGATATCCCCGAAAGTTTTTTTCCTTTTTTTGATAAATGTCTTTGATGACGTCATATCCGGCTTTTCGTGAAAGTTGAGGCGGCACTGTCACGCTCTAATTTTTCAACCAAATTGGTTGAAATTTTGGTCAAGTAGTCTTCGACGAAGCCCGGACTTCGGTATTGCATTTCAGCTTGGTGGCTTAAAAATTAATTAATGACTTTGGTCATTAAAAATCTGAAAATTGTAAAAAAAAATATTTTTTTCTAAAACGATCCAAATTTACGTTCATCTTATTCTCAATCATTTGCTGATTCCAAAAACATATAAATATGTTATATTCGGATTAAAAACAAGCTCTGAAAATTAAATATATAAAAATAATTATCAAAATTAAATTGTTGAAATCAATTTAAAAACACTTTCATCTTATTCCTTGTCGGTTCCTGATTCCAAAAACATATAGATATGATATGTTTGGATTAAAAACACGCTCAGAAAGTTAACACAAAGAGAGGTACAGAAAAGCGTGCTATCCTTCTCAGCGCAAGTACTACCCCGCTCTTCTCGTCAATTTCACTGCCTTTGCCGTGCGCGGTGGATTGACGATGCTACGAGTATACGGTCTTGCTGCGTTGCATTGCGTTCAGTTTCATTCTGTGAGTTCGACAGCTACTTGACTAAATGTTGTATTTTCGCCTTACGCGACTTGTTTCTTTTTGTGTGTGTGTCCTGTTTGAAACAAAAGTAATAAAACAATATATACGCACACAATGTTGGTACATAATTATACTGATATGTGTGTGTAAGCACATGATTTTGTGTTTTGCACAAAATTATAATGTCCTATTGGTGCCGAAGAGCTCAGGACATTTGTCCTATAGACCTGTATGAATTTGTGGCAACATCCCTGAGTTACTATAAAGTCAAAAATATAACGTGTATCTGCTTTGGTTTGACGTCGGGCGGTATCTGTTTTTACTTTTGTAGTTTAGCTATTTGAAAATGCATCATAACTCCTTTATTTTTATGACTTAAACTCTTGTACTTCGCAACAAATACCATACAATTACTATAAAGTCAAACATATAACGTGTATATGGTTTGGTTTGACGTCGGGCAGTGTCAGGCGGTATTTAGTCAGACCCTTTTAAAGTGACTTCACATACTGAAAAATGGGTACATTATTTTAGATTCATTCGATTTGGCGACAAAACTCACAAGAGGCTAAATCTGGACAATGCCGCAATTTATTGCACTCATACGATTGCAGTGTGCTTAAAATGTCACTATTATCTGTCATACGTTTACGTGAACAAAGTTGAAGTGGCTTTGTATACAGTTGTTGCCATGTCATGTTCGGACTTTGGTAACACTAACAGGAACTGCACTGATACTGTGATAGAAAACCCTGCGTTCATTTGACACAGTGACATGCATGTTGACACGCCTCTCAACTTTATTTAAAATCAATATTAAACGTCCTACGGTTTTGAACCATTAAGGACTTGAGTGTTTGTCCGTACGCCTCGCCACTTACCTTAATAACACTGTTATAGTTAGCTTTTTCAGGCGCGAGGGCCCCGACAGCATCGTACACGGACCTGGTTTTGGAGATCAACGCTTCGACTTGCTCTGGAATATCAGACACTTCGATCTGCCACAACAGTCTCACTCCGCTCAACATCATGCTGCGATTAACTAGTAAATGCGCACGAGAAAAAGATACCAGACCGGATGACGAACGATGAAGTAGGGAGCACGAGAGGGAAGAAGTACGGACAAGGAGGCTACAGATGGTTTTGTAACTAGAAACACGGCAACTCATGGAGTCGCCGGCGTTTAGAACATGCGGGGACAAATGGCAGACGATATGTTCCGGTCGGGAGAGTCGCGTCCCTTGAATTTGTTGCCGCGATAGCTCAGTGTCCGTAAAGTGACACCGTGCATACATGTGTTGCGATTGCGTGTGTGTCGGGGGGGGGGGGGGGGGGGGGGGGGGGGAGGGATGGGGGTGCTCATGAAGGAAGACAACCGACTTTTTGTCAAAATAACGTATGATAAATTCTTGAGAGTTGAATATGAAATTTATGTTTCAGTTTGCCAACCAAAACTGGTCACTCTCACACATGATTTTTTTCTTTATTTATAAATTGTAAATATTGAACAAAAGAAAGGGGAAATTTCTAAGCTGTGTACTAGTGTGTGTGGGAATTGTAAACACATCTGGCAAACACATTGGAATGTAATACTTATCCCTCACAGTGCACTGGTTTCAGGGAACAAGCTTGATATCTGTTTTCTTTCTTATTCATTTGCTCATTTACATTTTGTTGATTTCATTGTGCTGTTATGATTAAGGAACCCACACACTCTTCACTTCCCAGAAAGCATGCTCATCCAGCAGAGCCATTGCAGAATCTTTCTTGTTCATAGAATACACACAAGAAGAACAAATGACTAGAATACCATCAACAACGTTGAAAGCTTTATTACATGAGAGTGGACTAGAACTTACACAGTTCACAAAGCTACACCAATGACCATCATGACAGAAATTCAAACACTTTCAAGTGTTCATGGCCATAAAGAGCACACACAAACAGAGAAAGAGGCATGGACATGGAGTGTAGAATTAGAAATGAAAGTACATTGTATGAGAAAAAAGAACATATGAGCTAAGAAAGAGAAACACAATTCAAACGAGAGGTATGTGACCTGAGAAACAACGGAACATAAGCGCTCGAGAAGTATGTGACATGAGAAACAACGGGACGTAAGCGCTCGAGAGGTATGTGACCTGAGAAACAACGGAACATAAGCGCTCGAGAAGTATGTGACATGAGAAACAACGGGACGTAAGCGCTCTAAATTTATACAACATATCCAACAACGAGTAAGTGAGAGTTTTTAAGTGAGTTATTTTTCAGGTCTTATAATTAACAGAGTTATATAGGTTCTTTCAGATCTTTAAAACACTCGGCCTCATTGAATTATGATTTTCACATATATATACTATTGGGGCAACCCTGTAACCATGCTTTTGTGTGTTCATTCACACAAAAACCCTGGTCTTGATCAAACTCAAAGGACTATGTCTGGTCAGAAATAAAAGCTGGTTTGTAAGAGTTAGCTAGAGTGCCTTTGAGAATAAGGAACATTATGAGCTTGGGCCAATCATGGTTTTTTTAAGGTCACTTGTTCATTTCATTGTGCTGGCTATTGTCTAAGGTGCCAGAAAATTGGTTCCACATAAATCTCACTTAGTCTTGTCGCACCTGTCGTATACAGGTAGAACGCTTTCGTCCTTTTGGTTCTCAGGTCAACAGACTGTGAAACAATAGAGAAACAAGAAAGGCATACTCATGCGACTCGTCATGTGCTATACTGTATACATGAAAACAAGTCATCTGGTACTCTAGCTCTATGAATAGTCAAGAAAAAGATAATTTCGTTCTTACCGACCTAAACTCGACCCCACTGTGACCTTGTTATTGGACCAGGATCAACTGGGATCGACACAGTGCCATATCAAGCAGTTATCAAGTGTGTGACGTTAAAAAGATGTTATTTCAAAAATGATTAACTTTTTTTTTTAACCAGAACTCAACCCCTCAGTGGCCTTGAAATTTTATGAGGGTTGAGTTACACTGCTCATTACTAGGGCAGGGATGTAGCTCAGTCGGTAGCGCGCTGGATTTGTATCCAGTTGGCCGCTGTCAGCGTGAGTTCGTCCCCACGTTCGGCGAGAGATTTATTTCTCAGTCAACTTTGTGTGCAGACTCTCCTCGGTGTCCGAACACCCCCGTGTGTACACGCAAGCACAAGACCAAGTGCGCACGAAAAAGATCCTGTAATCCATGTCAGAGTTCGGTGGGTTATAGAAACACGGAAATACCCAGCATGCTTCCTCCGAAAGCAGCGTATGGCTGCCTAAATGGCGGGGTAAAAACGGTCATACACGTAAAAGCCGTGGGAGTTTCAGCCCATGAACGAACAAATAAACTGCTCATTACTAACTCTTCTGTTTACTCAAGTGAGTCAAAAAGTAAAGGGAGAAAAAAAACAAGTCGCGTAAGGCGAAAATACAATATTTAGTCAAGTAGCTGTCGAACTCACAGAATGAAACTGAACGCAATGCCATTTTACTCGTAGCATCGTCAGGCCACCGCTCATGGCAAAGGCAGTGAAATTGACAAGAAAAGCGGGGTAGTAGTTGCGCTAAGAAGGATAGCACGCTTTTCTGTACCTCTCTTTGTTTTAACTTTCTGAGCGTGTTTTTAATCCAAACATATCATATCTATATGTTTTTGGAATCAGGAACCGACAAGGAATAAGATGAAAGTGTTTTTAAATTGATTTGGACAATTTAATTTTGATAATAATTTTTATATATTTAATTTTCAGAGCTTGTTTTTAATCCGAATATAACATATTTATATGTTTTTGGAATCAGCAAATGATGGAGAATAAGATAAACGTAAATTTTGATCGTTTTATAAATTTTTATTTTTTTTTACAATTTTCCGATTTTTAATGACCAAAGTCATTAATTAATTTTTAAGCCACCAAGCTGAAATGCAATACCGAACCCCGGGCTTCGTCGAAGATTACTTGACCAAAATTTGAACCAATTTGGTTGAAAAATAAGGGCGTGACAGTGCCGCCTCAACTTTCACGAAAAGCCGGATATGACGTCATCAAAGACATTTATCAAAAAAATGAAAAAAACGTTCGGGGATTTCATACCCAGGAACTTTCATGTCAAATTTCATAAAGATCGGTCCAGTAGTTTAGTCTGAATCGCTCTACACACACACACACACACACACACACACACACACACACACACACACGCACGCACGCACGCACGCACATACACCACGACCCTCGTTTCGATTCCCCCTCGATGTTAAAATATTTAGTCAAAACTTGACTAAATATAAAAACAATCAAAGAGATGGCGAGAAGGGGAAAGAAAAGACTCAGAACCAAGGCATGTAGAAAACTTGAAATTACAATATGTGACCCTCCACCACGAAATGAGTCGCATGTCACCTTTGCATGATTTTCATATTTTTACATTTTCCTAAAGATTTTTTTATGTTCTATCCAGTGGTGAAAACCGTTTTAGAAAAGAGCGAAAACTGTTTGAGTTATAAGCCTGTGACGAAGGTGACCCTCACACTGTTACCAGACACTCCCCGGACTTATATCAAGCCAAGCGCAGAACCGCGCAAGGTGACATGCGACTCATTTCGTGGTGGAGGGTCACATATGACAAACAAATATTGGAGATGACTGAGAATCATCAAGTTGATTCTGCAGCATATACTTAGAGATTATAAATGTTCACAGATACTGGACAAATTACATTGAAACTAGGAACACTGAACAAATAAGATAACAGTTGTAATATACTGTAAACAGCTTCCAAAAACAAGATACACTGTAAATGAACACAATGGAAAACCTGGAATGTTGAGAATATTCAACGAACAATTGACCTTTAAGAAAAAAAAGCATGTTCTTCAATAATTGAAAATCATATAACTACCTGAATAATACTGGGTTTGAAGTTAAATACTGTCAAAATAAATGCCATATCCAAAGTAAATTCAATGCTAACCCTGTGTGTGTGTATAATTGAAAATCATATAACTACCTGAATAATACTGGGTTTGAAGTTAAATACTGTCAAAATAAATGCCATATCCAAAGTAAATTCAATGCTAACCCTGTGTGTGTGTGTGTGTGTGGGGGGGGGGGGGGGTGTATGTGCAAGGGGGGGGGGGGGGTGTGGGTTTGTGTGTGAGTGTGATGGCTTTCAGTTTCAGGTACAGATTAGTAATACTCAACATGTATGTTACCAAAAAAATCACAAACATATCTTGCTAGATTGCCAGTGAAAGGACTCAATACATACTAAGGTTTAAAAATAAAAAAATAAAAAAATTCTGGTGCAAAGCTTTGCACATTTTGCATATAAATACCTGACCAATCACACATGACAAAAACAAAATGAATCAGATTACGAAATATTGAGAATCTTGGAACTTCTGATTGACACCAGCAAAAACATAAAAGAGCCTGAGTAGGGTTTTCGTGACCCTTCAACCTATTCCGCGATTCTGGACCAGAGTTCTGAGCAGACTGAAACCTGACATGTTGACTCACTAAAGTGCAAAACTTCAAACAACACATGACAAAGAAAGCTTAGATGAATTCGTGTAACAAAATTTTCACCCAGTGAAAAACCAACAGACAAAAGCACAGCAATGGCACAAATTGACACAACGCCAGACCACACCATTAAACATGTCGTCAAAGTACAACATGGAATCAGTTCACCACAAATTGACACAACGCCAGACCACACCATTAAACATGTCGTCAAAGTACAACATGGAATCAGTTCACCACAAAAATGCTGCCAAGCAAATACTTTCACCAAAAAAAGCCAAAGGCGCTCCAATAGAGGAGGAGAGAGACATGCTTGTTATAAAAATACTGCAGTTTCAAAATGCTGCTCTTGATGATGGACCAAACACCTGTGGGTCACAACACCTGTGGGTCACAAGAAAGTGTGCAAAAGGCATTTGGTGAAAACAAAGCACCATCAATTCAAAACGTGGCAGTAAGTGCACTGTGTATAGCTAACGTTTTTAAGACATTTTCAGACGTGACATTTTCAAAAGTTTCATACAGTATGCGTGAGATCTTGTTGCAACACAAACACAATCACAAAGAATATGACAGATAATAACCATGTGTGCGGACAGGGGTTACAAGTGCATGCATTTCAACAAAGCTTTGTAGTAAGTAGGAGCAGGACATGAAAATGAATGGCATACTCCCGATTGAACCCAGTAAAAGTGATGTCACATACCGACTGAACACAACCCAAAAGTGATGTCACATACCGACTGAACACAACCCAAAAGTGATGTCACATACCGACTGAACACAACCCAAAAGCATATCTTTCTGTGTGTGGCATGACTTCCACAGATCTTCATCAGAAGTATGCATCATTTACAAGCATCTTCATACACCGAACACATATGGCATGGCAAGTCACCAATGACTGAACACTTTCGGCTTAATACCAATACGTTTTTAAGCTACCCAACACCAAAGACATTCCAATAAGCATCAGAATAAGCTATGTTTACGCTGTTGATTCACATAAATTGCAGTGACGTTAAAGTTACCCAACACCAAAGACATTCCAATAAGCATCAGAATAAGCTATGTTTACGCTGTTGATTCACATAAATTGCAGTGACGTTAAAGCTACCCAACACCAAAGACATTCCAATAAGCATCAGAATAAGCTATGTTTACGCTGTTGATTCACATAAATTGCAGTGACGTTAAAGCTACCCAACACCAAAGACATTCCAATAAGCATCAGAATAAGCGATGTTTACGCTGTTGATTCACATAAATTGCAGTGACGTTAAAGCTACCCAACACCAAAGACAGTCAAATAAGCATCAGAATAAGCTATGTTTACGCTGTTGATTCTCATAAATTGCAGTGACGTTTAAGCTACCCAACACCAAAGACAGTCAAATAAGCATCAGAGCATGCTATAAGTATAAGCGCCAGATACAGTTATTTTTACACTATAGTTTCGCACACATAACAGTGACTATATTATCTTACAGCTGCCCAACACCAAAGACCTTGAAAAAAGCACCAGGCTGAGTTGTCTTGATACTATTGATTCACATAATCATGCATCACCATCATCACTACTCAATATTTAATTTAGCACAATACATATATGTGTCAACAAGTATCCCTTTCTTTTCATTGCAAATTAACCTTATGAACTGTCTTAATTCTACTAAATAACACAATAGAGAAATGTATCAGTAACAAATAAAACAAGAAAAAATATCCACTAACAAGACACACAGGAAACAAAAATCCTTTCATAAAACTGCTAAAATGTTCCATGCGAAGACTTCAAGGCAATATCACACACACAGTGACACAAACAATTACAACAAAATTGCTGGTGGGCTTTGTGTGTTTTAAGTTTAGAGAAGAAGTCAATCAGCATTATAACATTCACGATAAGAGCTAGGTCGATCTGAATGAATATAAAACAATGGAAAGAACAGTCAATTGTTTTCAAGAAATAATTACACTGGAATTTGTTCATCATACATGTAAATAGTCCACGGGTGACTTCAAATATTTGCAATGTTAGTGTCAACACACAAAAAGAGGAAACCCCAAAAGCAGGAACTTCCACAAAAGCAGGAATATGTTCCATATTTACACTTTTTCAAATGAGGAATGTGAAGTATAACAACAATACACATACATATATTATGCAAAAGCTGATTTTTATTTCCAACACATGGACACCCTGGAGATCCACTGATTAAAATGAGATTTAAAAATTGGACCGTTTTGTTCATGCAAAATAAAATCAACAAATTAAGCAAATAAAAAATATAAATGATTAAATTAACAAGAAGAGCAAACGCTCGATCGAGTCACTTTCGCAGTTCTGAATATTATATGAGGCATCAGATGGACAGGAAGAAATTGCTATTCACAACACAATACAGATGTAAATAATTTGATGCAAAGAATAATCCTATAAAGTTTGAATCAAATCCGATGAATAGTTTCAGAGATATGATATTTCAATTTTTTTCCTTCAAGACATACCTGTGACCTTGAAAAAGGTCAAAGGTCACCAAAGCAGACGTCAAAGTGTAGAGGTCACTGGGAGTCACGTTCACATAAAATTTGAGCCCGGTCACTTTTATAGTTTCCGAGAAAAGCCCAACGTTAAGTTGTGTGTTGCCGAACAGAAAAGGCTAGTTATCTCCCTTGTTTTTCTGATAACGTTCGTAAAAGGCTACAGATGTAAATACTTTGATGTAAAGAATAATCCTACAAAGTTTCAATCACATCCGATGAACTTTGTCAAAGATATAAAATGTCTAATTTTTCCTTTGACGCTGACCTGTGACCTTGAAAAAGGTCAAAGGTCAACGAAACCATCGTTAAAGTGTAGAGGTCATTGGAGGTCACGACTAAACAAAATATGAGCCGGATCGCTTTGATAGTTTCCGAGAAAAGTCCAACGTTAAGGTGGTGTCTACGGACGGCCGGCCGGCCGGCCGGACAGACTAACACTGACCGATTACATAGAGTCACTTTTTCTCAAGTGACTCAAAAATGTATGAAGGAAACATCAAATGGTAGAACTATCTATACCCTGGTAGGAAGGGATTGTTTCTTTGGATGGAGTGTGAAAACACTACCTATTGTCTAAAACGTACACCGGTACATTGTAATTCTTATTAAACAATGAATGCTCACAAATTCAGTACAATAATCCAGTACTGCAGATCAACCATCAAATGCTGAAATTTGCAGGTACAAAACTAACATTAAGCTGGCTGCATTCCTTGGCAGTCTTCACAAATTAAAACTGAAATGCTATTACAACAAGTATAAATGCTAACACCACAACAAGCATAAATGCTAACACCACAACATGTAATAGACGAATTCCGACAATAAGTGTCGGGTTTGAATGGGCTGTGAAAGAGTACACGCTCTTCAGCCGTACGCTTTCTCCGACAAATAAATTCACACGTGCTCCTGACAACGTCTTTTCGACACATCCCTCACCAGTGATGTTTGTCTGAGTAAAACCAAGGGTAGTCATTCTTTTATAACCCATACAAATCCAACAGTCATTTTCACAATTCGTCTATTGCCAGTACAACAGAGTCTACAGCATACAATGTAACCCATTTACACTTGACAAAAGACGGCTTATGACAAGAAGCGAAACCACGATGCTTTACACAAAGCATTGAACTTCTGGGATGTAAACCTTACAACACTGAAGCACAACCAAAAACGAAAGCATGAAAAACACCATGTTTCATGAAGATTCAAATGACTCCTTGTCTTTTTTTAAAATTATTTTTTCTGCTTTCAGATGGCATATAAAATATAAATATGTCAAATATTGATCATCTATTCCATGTGGAAGAAGTCAGTATAACCACAGAATGTCACCCCTACAGGCATCGACTTATTTACTTTATTTAACCTGCATTTACATTACTCTGAGAATGGAATGCTCCAAACAGTTTTCTCTGGAACATAATTATTTTCATTTCTTTTCATCGTCAGAAAACAACATTTCATACAGGCGCAATGAGATTGAGTACTGAACAGTACTGCTTGCATAGTAAGAATTGAGCCACTTGATACAAATCTACTTCAAACTCACAACATCATTCCACAATGAAATGATCTTTTCAAGGAATCATACTGGAATTCTTAGAATAAATAGTAATCATCATCATCATTATCATCATCAAAATGATAAGTGATGAAAAAGAAAATAATAAATAATCATATTAATGAATTTGCAATTTTTGTTCCCTTTCAGATATCTTTCCCAATCAACATATCCGACAAAGCTCTCTTTCTCAACTGTACAAACATGTACGACAGTCAAAAGGGACTTGACTCCTTCCACTTCTTTTCTCTTCTGCGTGGTTCTCTCCACCTTGTTATACATTCAACACCCACCTGCAGACACATGGCCTGCTGCCCTATACACAGCATACAATTTACACAATACCACTACACATGGCCTGCTGCTCTATACACAGCATACAATTTACACAATACCACTACACGTGCACAGCCCAGTGGTTAGGACGTCAGCCTTCCGTGTGAACGGTTCAGGATTCGAATCCCGACCGCGCCTGGTGGGAGAGTGGAGATTTGTTTTCTATCTCCCAGGTCTTCTTCTTGTCGTGCACAGACCAGATTGCAACTCTGCGCATCATCCTGGAGCAGTCCTTGGAGTGGAACTCGCCTCTCTACGTGAACTTTCTTGATTACGAGAAGGCGTTCGACAGCGTGGACAGGCAGACCCTCTGGAAGCTACTGAGACACTACGGAGTGCCGGAGAAGATAACAAACATCATCAAGAAATCATACGAAAAGATGACCTGCAGGATAGTGCATGGCCGACAACTCACCGACGCCTTTGAAGTACGAACCGGAGTGAGGCAAGGCTGCCTGCTCTCACCTTTCCTGTTCCTGTTAGCGATCGACTGGGTCATGAAGACGTCGACTGACCAGAAACGAAATGGCATCCAGTGGACACTTTGGACACAGCTGGACGACCTTGATTTTGCTGATGATCTGGCTCTTCTCTCTCACACCCAACAACAGATGCAGGAAAAGACCGGCATTGTTGCGGACAACTCAGCTAGCCTGGGCCTCCACATCAACAGAGGGAAGAGCAAGGTGTTCAAGACAAATGCACCTAACAACACACCCATCACAGTCGAAGGCAGTGCGCTGGAAGAGGTGGACAGCTTCACCTATCTCGGCAGCATCTTGGACAAGCAGGGAGGAACGGACGCAGACGTCAAAACCCGCATCGGCAAGGCCAGAGCAGCATTCCATCAGCTGAAGAAGATCTGGGGATCCAGCGAAGTCAGTATCACTACAAAGATCAGGGTTTTCAATACCATCGTGAAGCCGATCCTACTATACGGAGCCGAGACCTGGAGAACCACCGTCACCACCATGAAGAAAATCCAGGTCTTCATCAATACCTGCCTCAGGAAGATCCTCAAGATTCGCTGGCCAGAAAAAATCAGCAACGAAGACCTGTGGCTGAGAACCAGACAGCAGCCCGTCGAGGAGGACATCCTACAGAGACGCTGGCGGTGGATAGGCCACACCCTTCGCAAACCTGCTTCAAACATCACAAGGCAAGCCCTCACGTGGAACCCTCAAGGCAAGAGAAAGAGAGGGCGACCCAGGAACACATGGCGCCGAGATTTGGACGCAGACGCAAAGCACATGGGAAAGACGTGGGGAATGCTGGAAAGACTCGCCCAAAACAGAGATGCATGGAGGGAGCTGATTGGCGGCCTATACCCCAGACGGGGTCACAGGCGTAGGTGAGGTGAGGTGAGGTCTTCTTCTTCTTCTTCTTTGTTCATGGGCTTAAACTCCCACGTTCACTCATGTTTTTAGCACAAGTGGATTTTTACGTGTATGACCGTTTTTACCCCGCCATTCAGGCAGCATACGCCGATTTCGGGGGAGGCATGCTGGGTATTTTTGTGTTTCTATAACCCACCGAACTCTGACATGGATTACAGGATCTTTTCCGTGCGCACTTGGTCTTGTGCTTGCGTGTACACACGAAGGGGGTTAAGTCACTAGCAGGTCTGCACATATGTTGACCTGGGAGATCGGAAAAATCTCCACTTTTAACCCACCAGGCGGCAGCGACCGGGATTTGAACTCACGACCTCCTGATTAGGAGGCCGACGTCTTACCACCACGCCACTGCGCCCGTCTATCTCCCAGGTCAACTTATGTACAGACCTGCTAGTGCCTTATCCCCATGCGTGTCATGCACAAGAACAAGTAAGCATGGAATTGGAAAAGATCCTGTAATCAGCATCAGAGTTCAGTGGGTTAGACTCACTCAGAGAAACATACACATTCCCAGTATACATCCCCCCAAAATCGGAGTATGACTGCCTAATGGAGGGGGGGCGGGGGGAATGGCCATATGCATTAAAGCTTACTCATGAATGGGAGTCACAGCCCACAAATGCAGAAGAAGAAAACATGATACCCCAAAACACTCATCCCTGGACTCTATCTTTCAAATCTCACATTTGTAGTGAACTCCTTTCCTCGGTTTTCAAATCCAACAAGTTTGGGCATCTTTTACATCCATTCCTTGTTTTTTGGGGTGTTATTTAGAAGCAACACAATCATTGTAAAATCACCCATAAGTCTCTCCGGCAAAACTGTGTTCAGTTTGTGATATTTACAAACAACCAATGGATGTACAAGCAGGAAACATTGCGAAGGATTCAAATATTATGCATTAGTTCTATAGACACATCAATAAATATCAGGCAACAGAAAGAGTCAAACTTTCTTCTGGCTCATTTATAGAAAGAAAGAGAGAACCGGTCTGACATGTTAATTTAATTAGTGAGTATATCTACGCACATACCCTCCCAGAGGGGAGGCTCATGGCGTTTACAATATGCCGTGTGAGATGGAATTTTTTACACAATATATCACGCATTCACATCGGCCAGTAAATCTCAAGCGTGTTAGGCGAGTAAATACTTTTCACGGCCTATGTTCACAGAAGAAAAAAGCAAAACCCATCTTGGCTCAGTCACAGGTGAAAAGTCAACCCTGTTCTGCTTGATTCACAAAAGAAAAGAGTCAACAATGCTCTGATCCATCTACAAAAGAAAAGATTCAACCCTGTCCGTGCAGAGTCAACCCCATTCTTGTTCATTCATAACGTAACACAATTCGAGCATTGATAGAAATTGGTACAGAAACTCTACCAGCACAACATTCCTTGCATGAACAAACAGGCGAGGAAAAGTAGTACAGTTGAACCTGCCCTTACGAAAACCTGTCGAAAGCGACCACCTGCCCACAATGACAACTCCAAAGGATCCCGAACAGGTTTTCTTCTATTTGCTTTCAATAGCTACAACCGTATGGTCGGTCCCTTGCGTGGTCGTTATAGACAGGTTGACCTGTACATTTCTCCTAAATAACAAAAATAAATGTGGATTCCATTCATCCGGCGTATACCACATTTGCCATGGTCTGCCATGTTTACATGTAACAGTTGTCTGCTGTGGCTTGCACCAGGTCTGCCATGGCCTGTCCAATGCCTTCCGCTGCCTGCAACATGCGCTTCTGTGTTGTGGACTCATCTGGGCACAGCGACAGAGCTGTCAACAGAAAGACACAACAAGTCTTCAGCATCAACGCAAAAATATTCTCCGAAAATTTGTAGAGAACTGTGCCCCTTTTCTAGGAAACATTAGCAAAGTTATAACTGTTGGTAACAAAGCCTGACAGAAGAAAGAATATGTGTGATGTCTGATTCTATGCAAAACACTCTTAAACTCTCCACACAAAAAGTTGTGCACAATATGACAAGAAGAGATACAGCAAAGCGACACTAACACAGAGACTTACAGGAAGGCACTCATGGCAAGCAACCACACAACTGCCTTTTTAGTGAGTCATACCTGCAACCAACACCTGCCCCCCGCCCAAACAAAGACAACAAAAGCTAACCTGAGTATGAGAGATCAGGAGGAAAGGCATCATCAATCCACTGGATCATTTCATCAATCTCTTGCCGCTCCGGCGATTTCAAAACGGAGTCCCCTCTGGACACAGCAAAGAGACTTTTGTCTGCACCGGGTGTCTGAAAGCCCAGCCTGTTCATCGAAGAGTGACGTTTCAAAGTCTCAGGTGTGTCCAGGGTTTCCACGCCTGACACTTCAAACGTGTCGGCATCCTTCAAAGACCCTGTGGACTTACGCCTGCACTTCATGTCTGGAGTTTCCGGCGTGTCAAACGAGAAATTGACGCTTTTTCGCCCGCTGTTCAAGCGAGTAGGTTTGGAGATTTTCTTGCGAATCGTACAGGGCGTGTCGTCTGCCCAGATCTCATCCACGCTGACATTATGTCTGAGTGGTGGTGGTGTGCTGACAGCAACCTTGTTATCTCCCACAGATCCCAGTCTAGATCCCTCTGCCCAATCCAAAGTATCCTCTGCTTCTGTTTGGCTTGGTGGGGATCCCGCATGGACTTGAACTTTGTGCTGGACTTTGGTGGCGGTGGGTGTTTCTGACTGTGCCATCATAATGCTTCTCTCTGGGTGGATGTAGCTGATGGACACTGTGTTCTTACTGTTGATCTCCGCCAGGAGTCGAGGAGGTTTGTGCTGGCCGGACTTCAGGACAGACGCTGTGGAAACGGCTGGCGTGGACGCAAACACTTCACTTGTCGACTTCATGCCTGCGCCTGTAGAAAGTAAACACACCTGATAAGAAATCTTTCACATAAATTAGGGACTTGAGAGGAGTGGGCCAGTCTAACATCTCATCAATTGGTGTGTGTTTATATCCACCTTGTATGTATTTAGCTTGGACTGGTACAACAGGTATGTGAAGCCCAATTCTGCACAACAATGTCCAAGGCTTTCTTACTTCTTCTGCTACTGTCTCTCATAACAGATAACATTGACAGTACCTTCCAACATAACAATAATATATGTATAAACTGTTTAAAATGCAGCCAACAGACAAAGAGTGAAACAGTCAGTACAGGGGAACCCCCTTTTAAGACCCACAATCTAAGACCTCCCCCTTTTTAAGACCTTGACTTTTCACATTGTCTGTATCATAACCTCTTCAGATTTACCCCTATTTTAAGACCCCTCCTTGTTAAGACCTTATTTTCTCCGATTGTTTACGGTCTTAAACAGGAGGGTTCCACTGTACCTGGTGCAGTGACATCTGCAACAGCGGTGGTGGTGGTAGTAGTGCCCAGGATGGAGTTGAAGAAGTCGCTGGTGTAGGCTTGGTGGTCAGCGGTGGTGTTGGTCATCTCTCCAATCGGGCTGATGGTCCTGGACAGCTCTGTTCCACTCTGTTGAGGGCAGTAATAGTCACTTTTCATCAATAACATTGCCCCCAAAGTGGAGTGAGGGTGCCTACATGGTCGGGGGGAACAGTCATAAGTGTAAAAACCCTCTCAGGCAAAACACGAGTGTATGTGGGAGTTGCTGCCCATGAACACAAAAGAAGAAGATCAATGAAATATTCAGAAAACTTTTCCATTGCCACAATTTTAAAAGCCAATATCAAAGCTACAAAGAAATGACTACTTAACAAGTGACAGGCAGCCACTTTTCTGACACTGACAGGCACGTAAAGGGAAAAGGGTACAGCAAACTTATCATGTACGAAACATAAAATATCGCACAGCTACCTACATGAGCTGGTAAAGAAAGCAACAGCCATTTTGAAGACCGGACTGCAAAAAACAACAACACAAGAAACCCGAATCACATACACCATGCCACACTGGCTCATAATATGACTTTGCAATTGCTGGTCACATGCCAAATAATGTTCCTGGTGACTTGAATTCCCCATTTGACAAAAAATGTCAAGTGCTATCTAACTACACACAAGCGATAAGGTTTTCTTTCACTTTCAGAATACAACAGAACACAAACCTTATCAAAGGTGGGATGGGTCATATCGGGACTGCCATGACCGCTGACGTCAGGGCTTACAGACTGTGATTCCAGACTGCCTTCCGATATCACCTCTGCCGTGGCGCAAGATCGCCACATCTCTCTGTCGCTCTCAAGACTACATGATCTTCCTCGCAGCTGTTGACGCAACAACCTAAAGCGAAAAGAACTGGAAGACTTGATTTGTAGCGGATTGTTTCAACAATAAGAAATTCTTATGGTCTTTCATTTGGGTCCAGGTTATTGACCACAGGATATCCCTTTTGCTGTCATGCATTCTTTGTTGCCGACATGGCAAAACTGGCCTGAATCTTCGTTACAAAACTACAACAGCAACTGCTTTATATGTCTGCAAGTTATGGCAGAATTGACATGCCCTTGTTGGAATCATGATTGCAATGCTGATTAGTGATTTAGAGACAATGATCTTTATATAACTGAAACATTTTGTATTTTATTTTGCAGGGTCATTATTGTACAAGCAACAAGGACTTTTTTCCCCTTTTTTTAGAGACAATGATTATCATAAAAGGGAATTAAAAAAAAAAGTGCATTGTCATTATTGTACAAGCAACAATGACTTGCTATTTTAACACAGTCTATGTGGCGATATTTACCTGTTTACCAAAGATGGTTACCATGACAGCACTGACCTGTTTTCTCGTCGTAGTCTGTGCACCAGGTGGATGAGACTGTGTCTGTCTTGCAGCAAGCTCTGGGCTTTCTTTGGCTGGCGCTGTCACAGACATGTATATTACATTACTATCCAGTTATATTCTGTGTACTTGTCAGTTTTTGCTGTTGTTGTTGTTACCTTTGACTGTTTTTAACAACATCCATGTCAAACAAAATAATGCTCATCAATTTACAATAAATGTGATTACATCAAGCTTCTTTTCCCACAAACAAATCCCCGTTTTTGCCTCAAGTCTTGTCCTAGCAAAAAGCAATACACATTTCCCATAAGGGAGACCGGGGCTAGTCCGCCCCCGGGGCACATCCGTCTTTGTCTGTTTATTCTTACGTTTGCCACCTTTTAGTCATTCACACCATGTGGGAGTGGTGTCCCTTCTTCCCGCCATATCCTGCAGAAGTTCAGAGGTTGCGCGCCCATATATCGTGAGTACAGATCACAAAAAGTGTTTTTCTTCATTTTTGTAACATGAATGCATAGGAGTTGACTTAGGTTTTGATGCATTACCTCTGAGAACAAATACTTAGTCTTGGTGTCGAGTGAAAGTGCGTTAATTAAGGTCGAGTTCTGACGAAAGTTTTGCTTCTTCCTTCCCATGTTGTGCTCGTTATCTGGCACTAGAGTTGCCTGCCCGTGCAGGGGCAAGTCCGCCTATTTGTCATGGGGCATGTTCGCCGTGAGCAGTATGTACAACAATGTTCATGCGCACATAAAAACTGTCTGCACATTGATATCAGCTACACATTTGTCTTGATGTAAAATAAAAAAATCAGTCTTCTAGTTCATCAAACTCGCCAGTTATGCTACCAAAAGCATAAAAGTAGGCGGACTAGCCCCGGTCTCCCCTAACGTAATTTTGTGTTACATTCTTTCGTATTTTGTCATTGGTATTTTTGAACCTAAATATTGAAGGGAATTAAAAAAGCGTTCCCACTAACGCTTGCCCACTACTAGTCTTGTACCTACTATGGGATGAGAGCGGCGGACTTGCCCCACCCTGTAGGTGGACTTACCCCGACTTGGGGCAAGTTCGCCTACGTTAGGGTAGGTCTACTTAAAGCAGTTTGTACAACAAATGTTCATGCGCACATAAAAACTGTCTGCACATTGATATCAGCTACACATTTGTCTTGATGTAAAATAAAAAATCAGTCTTCTAGTTCATCAAACTCGCCAGTTATGCGACCAAAAGCATACAAGTAGGCGGACTAGCCCCTGTCTCCCCTACACTAGGTCACATTATTCCTCCTCTCAGCTCTTTACTTTCTCACCAAAATCTTGCTTTTATCTCATCCTTCTTTAAGCACTCATCTCTGACATCAACAGGGCTTCAAGCATGAGAGTTAGCAACTGCAACTAGCTAGAAAGGCAACACAGCCAAATCATTTTTTCTCAAAGGATCTAGCCAAGGAACTACCGTAAATACGAATCAACAAACCCTCCAGAAGTGTGATTTGGCAAAGCCAAACTTTTCAGTGTGGACAATGTTGTATGACACAAATTCTGACTGCTACATGGAGTGAGAATCACAAATGTGTACCAGAACTCACAAGAAAGAACATGCTTATGATAATTTGTTCGAGAGTGGCAATTCTAAGCTTGGCGTAACAGCGTAGCAATTTGTCCTTAAACGTAGCGTGCTACGCTGAAAGCATAACAGTTGACAGCTGTGCACCACTCACCTCTTCAAGGTACCTAGCAGGAGAGTTACTGTTGTCGTACATGGAGCCATGGGAGGGGGAGGGGAGGGTCTGACTCCTCTGACTGGCCCCCTCCCCTCCCTGGTCAGAACTGTGACCGCTGTCGTCCGATGCCACCTCTCCATCAGCTGATCCCAAGCCCACATCCTCCTCTCTGCTGGCGGAAGGGGGTGATGGTGGGGCTGGGGTGGAGCGCATCTCCCTGTAGAAAAGACAGGCAATGTAAAGTAAAGGCTGGGGTGGAACGCATCTCCCTGTAGAAAAGACAGGCAATGTAAAGTAAAGGCTGGGGTGGAACGCATCTCCCTGTAGAAAAGACAGGCAATGTAAAGTAAAGGCTGGGGTGGAGCGCATCTCCCTGTAGAAAAGACAGGCAATGTAAAGTAAAGGCTGGGGTGGAGCGCATCTCCTTGTAGAAAAGACAGGCAATGTAAAGTAAAGGCTGGGGTGGAGCGCATCTCCCCGTAGAAAAGACAGGCAATGTAAAGTAAAGGCTGGGGTGGAACGCATCTCCCTGTAGAAAAGACAGGCAATGTAAAGTAAAGGCTGAGGTGACTACTTGTTGCTTTTTAAGTATACTCTGCCAAAGCACATTTCCATGTAGGAAAGACTTAACAATGTTCAGTTAAAGCTTGTGTGGTTGTTGTTTTGCATTGTAAGTACGTTGCACCTTCTCTCTGTTCAGACCTCCTTTGTCTCACATTCATCAAGACTGTCATTGTACCTTTCTTCAAGAGCTCCCTCTCTGTCAAAACAAAACTTTCTCCGATTCCTGGACACCTAAACTAAGGAGAGCAACGAGAAGAAAGAGAAATGAAAGACATACAGAAGACTATAGGGCTTGCTGTGTCATACAGAAGACTATAGGGCTTGCTGTGTCATACAGAAGACTATAGGGCTTGCTGTGTCATACAGAAGACTATAGGGCTTGCTGTGTCATACAGAAGACTATAGGGCTTGCTGTGTCATACAGAAGACTATAGGGCTTGCTGTGTCATACAGAAGACTATAGGGCTTGCTGCGTCATACAGAAGACTATAGGGCTTGCTGCGTCATACAGAAGACTATAGGGCTTGCTGTGTCATACAGAAGACTATAGGGCTTGCTGTGTCATACAGAAGACTATAGGGCTTGCTGTGTCATACAGAAGACTATAGGGCTTGCTGTGTCATACAGAAGACTATAGGGCTTGCTGTGTCATACAGAAGACTATAGGGCTTGCTGTGTCATACACAAGACTATAGGGCTTGCTGTGTCATACAGAAGACTATAGGGCTTGCTGTGTCATACAGAAGACTATAGGGCTTGCTGCGTCATACAGAAGACTATAGGGCTTGCTGTGACATACAGAAGACTATAGGGCTTGCTGTGACATACAGAAGACTATAGGGCTTGCTGCGTCATACAGAAGACTATAGGGCTTGCTGTGTCATACAGAAGACTATAGGGCTTGCTGTGTCATACAGAAGACTATAGGGCTTGCTGTGTCATACAGAAGACTATAGGGCTTGCTGTGTCATACAGAAGACTATAGGGCTTGCTGCGTCATACAGAAGACTATAGGGCTTGCTGTGTCATACAGAAGACTATAGGGCTTGCTGTGTCATACAGAAGACTATAGGGCTTGCTGTGTCATACAGAAGACTATAGGGCTTGCTGTGTCATACAGAAGACTATAGGGCTTGCTGTGTCATACAGAAGACTATAGGGCTTGCTGTGTCATACAGAAGACTATCGGGCTTGCTGTGTCATACAGAAGACTATCGGGCTTGCTGTGTCATACAGAAGACTATCGGGCTTGCTGTGTCATACAGAAGACTATAGGGCTTGCTGTGTCATACAGAAGACTATAGGGCTTGCTGTGGCATACAGAAGACTATAGGGCTTGCTGTGTCATACAGAAGCCTATAGGGCTTGCTGTGTCATACAGAAGCCTATAGGGCTTGCTGTGTCATACAGAAGCCTATAGGGCTTGCTGTGTCATACAGAAGACTATAGGGCTTGCTGTGTCATACAGAAGACTATAGGGCTTGCTGCGTCATACAGAAGACTATAGGGCTTGCTGTGTCATACAGAAGACTATAGGGCTTGCTGTGTCATACAGAAGACTATAGGGCTTGCCGTGTCATACAGAAGACTATAGGGCTTGCTGTGTCATACAGAAGACTATAGGGCTTGCTGTGTCATACAGAAGACTATAGGGCTTGCTGTGTCATACAGAAGACTATAGGGCTAGCTGTGTCATACAGAAGACTATAGGGCTAGCTGTGTCATACAGAAGACTATAGGGCTTGCTGTGTCATACAGAAGACTATAGGGCTAGCTGCGTCATACAGAAGACTATAGGGCTAGCTGTGTCATACAGAAGACTATAGGGCTTGCTGTGTCATACAGAAGACTATAGGGCTTGCTGCGTCATACAGAAGACTATAGGGCTTGCTGTGTCATACAGAAGACTATAGGGCTAGCTGCGTCATACAGAAGACTATAGGGCTAGCTGTGTCATACAGAAGACTATAGGGCTTGCTGTGTCATACAGAAGACTATAGGGCTAGCTGCGTCATACAGAAGACTATAGGGCTAGCTGTGTCATACAGAAGACTATAGGGCTTGCTGTGTCATACAGAAGACTATAGGGCTAGCTGCGTCATACAGAAGACTATAGGGCTTGCTGTGTCATACAGAAGACTATAGGGCTTGCTGTGTCATACAGAAGACTATAGGGCTAGCTGTGTCATACAGAAGACTATAGGGCTTGCTGTGTCATACAGAAGACTATAGGGCTTGCTGTGTCATACAGAAGACTATAGGGCTTGCTGTGTCATACAGAAGACTATAGGGCTTGCTGCGTCATACAGAAGACTATAGGGCTTGCTGTGTCATACAGAAGACTATAGGGCTTGCTGTGTCATACAGAAGACTATAGGGCTTGCTGTGTCATATAGAAGACTATAGGGCTTGCTGTGTCATACAGAAGACTATCGGGCTTGCTGTGTCATACAGAAGACTATAGGGCTTGCTGCGTCATACAGAAGACTATAGGGCTTGCTGTGTCATACAGAAGACTATAGGGCTTGCCGTGTCATACAGAAGACTATAGGGCTTGCTATGTCATACAAAAGACTATAGGGCTTGCTGTGTCATACAGAAGACTATAGGGCTTGCTGTGTCATACAGAAGACTATAGGGCTTGCTGTGTCATACAGAAGACTATAGGGCTTGCTGTGTCATACAGAAGACTATAGGGCTTGCTGTGTCATACAGAAGACTATAGGGCTTGCTGTGTCATACAGAAGACTATAGGGCTTGCTGTGTCATACAGAAGACTATAGGGCTTGCTGTGTCATACAGAAGACTATAGGGCTTGCTGTGTCATACAGAAGACTATAGGGCTTGCTGTGACATACAGAAGACTATCGGGCTTGCTGTGTCATACAGAAGACTATAGGGCTTGCTGTGTCATACAGAAGACTATAGGGCTTGCTGTGTCATACAGAAGACTATAGGGCTTGCTGTGTCATACAGAAGACTATAGGGCTTGCTGTGTCATACAGAAGACTATAGGGCTAGCTGTGTCATACAGAAGACTATAGGGCTTGCTGTGTCATATCAGATTTACACGAGTTTTTATTTTTTTATTATTAAAATGCGAGCGAAACGGAGCTTTTTAATATTCGAAACAGCAATGAGTGTAAATCTGACATGACACAGCAAGCCATGTAGTATTCTGTTTATCCTACATAATGTAGTTAAGAAGAAAACAAGTCGCGTAAGGCGAAAATACAATATTTAGTCAAGTAGCTGTCGAACTCACAGACACAGAATGAAACTGGACGCAATGCCATTTTTCAGCAAGACCGTATACTCGTAGCATCGTCAGTCCACCGCTCATGGCAAAGGCAGTGACATTGACAAGAAGAGCGGGGTAGTAGTTGCGCTAAGAAGGATAGCACGCTTTTCTGTACCTCTCTTTGTTTTAACTTTCTGAGCGTGTTTTTAATCCAAACATATCATATCTATATGTTTTTGGAATCAGGAACCGACAAGGAATAAGATGAAAGTGTTTTTAAATTGATTTCAACAACTTAATTTTGATAATAATTTTTATATATTTAATTTTCAGAGCTTGTTTTTAATCCGAATATATGATATTTATATGTTTTTGGAATCAGCAAATGATGGAAAATAAGATAAACGTAAATTTGGATCGTTTTATACATTTTTATTTTTTTTTACAATTTTCAGATTTTTAATGACCAAAGTCATTAATTAATTTTTAAGCCACCAAGCTGAAATGCAATACCGAAGTCCGGGCTTTGTCGAAGATTACTTGACCAAAATTTCAACCAATTTGGTTGAAAAATGAGGGCGTGACAGTGCCGCCTCAACTTTCACGAAAAGCCGGATATGACGTCATCAAAGACATTTATCAAAAAAATGAAAAAAACGTTCGGGGATTTCATACCCAGGAACTCTCATGTCAAATTTCATAAAGATCGGTCCAGTAGTTTAGTCTGAATCGCTCTACACACACACACACACAGACAGACACACACACACGCACATACACCACGACCCTCGTTTCGATTCCCCCTCGATGTTAAAATATTTAGTCAAAACTTGACTAAATATAAAAAAAGAAGACACAGAGAAAGCAAGACATACCATTCAGTCAACATACCATTCAGTCAACATACCATTCAGTCAACATACTATTCAGTCAACATACCATTCAGTCAACATACCATTCAGTCAACATACCATTCAGTCAACATACCATTCAGTCAACATACCATTCAGTCAACATACCATTCAGTCAACATACCATTCAGTCAACATACCATTCAGTCAAGCCTTTGTCTGCTGTGTTGTCCACAGGGAGGAAGGCCACTTTGCCAGGGCGGCGGTTACGTCCACTGATCTTGTTGCGCACAACTTTCAGGAACACTTTGGTTTCATCTCTGGCCGTCACCTGATGGAAGAGTTATACAGTGGAACTTTTCACACCCCTCCCTTTTAAGACTCTGTTTTCTCAGACTTTTTGTTCATACCCTCTGTAATTTTACCCCCATTTTAAGACTCTCGGAATAAACCAAATCATCTAGGCATGTCAGTGCCTTTAATCTCTTTTAGCAAACAGTATTTAGAAATAACTCTGTCAAAGTTTTTACTGGCTGAGGCAAACAAGTTTTGATCAGTTGTTGGAAGCAATCATGGAGTGACAGTGAATAATGAGCTCCAATGTTAAGCCCGTCCTTAATTGAGCCTGTAGTCGACTACACGAAGCTTCGCCAAGTCTTTATACCCAAAACTCGCAGCTACGGCAAAGTACTTCGTCCACTACATCGCTTCGTAAGTTTTGACATTCGAAGCTTCGCCGTAGCTCGCAACGAAGTTAGTTTTTTTGTAAGAAGAGTGCTTTTTGATTCAAGATGGACGACGAAATCAGACTCAATACTGTAGTGAAGAATGAATTTATCGACTTTGGTTGACCCGAAGTACAAGAACTAACCTCCTACCTGTATTATTTCATACTGCGATGCATTGACATGTTGAATGAAACTCGAAATCCCAGCGCTCACGCCGTTTGGTCCAGGCCGTGCTCGGTAAACAAAATAGAACACATAACTATGTGTTACAATTAACTTACGTCATCATCAAGTACGTAAAGTACAATTTGTGACGTAAAGTACTCAGAAAGAAGCACACCACGCGCTGGTCGAGACTACGCGCATGCGCTTTCTGGCTAATAAGATTTGAGACGCCAAGACATGAAAAGATAACTCTCTTCTCCGCCATAGTGCCTTCCCTTGGACTTCGTCGAAGCTTCGACGTAGTCTAGTTCCAGTAGCTTGGCGAAGTGAGCTACGCGTAGTCTAGTTCCAGTAGCTTGGCGAAGTGAGCTACGCGTAGTCCACTCCGTCCAATTAAGGACGGGCTTTACGCAGATTGTGATCGACAAGAAGAAGAAATGTTACGCAGAGTCTCTCCTCCCCCCTCCCCAAATATGCCGTTTTTTTCTTTCGAAAATATGTTAATGGGAGCTCACTATTTACTGCCGTGATGATCATTTACCTCCACTGACCAGTGGCCCCATGTTTACCTCATCATTTTGAAGGGGCGCAACTCTTTCCCCCCGACAATCCAAATCCAGACCGAGTTAAGTCCAAGATTTGTCTATATATCCCAACAATTCCCACTTGAAAGAGTCGTCAGATCAGTAACGATAACCAAAGTAGTGACAGTAAACTGTTGATCGCAAAAGTTGTGTACAGGCTGACAAATGCCTCCATCTTTGCGACTTACAGGCAAGCAGTACTCCTGGATGGGGTGTTTCAGCTGATGATTCTTGGCCACACGGCCGTGGAAGAAACAGTCCTGACACATGTTGAACTTGAAGCATTGCAGGCACTTGTACCTGACACACATCCAATCAAAAATAACATGAAGTGAAGAAATCCTGAAACTGAAAGAAAAGCACAAAGCAAATTCCACATACCGCTACCATCATTGGACAGAGATGACTATGTCCAAGAGTACATGCACTGCAGTACTATGCAGTGATGTTTTGTTTTTCATGCAGATGTTTCAAAACTATTTATTAAAAGAGATCAGTTCTATAAATAGCCTTGACAGCATTTTCTCAACTTTGTTTTTCTTTGCCTTCTGTTATTTTTTCCCGATTTCTCTGGATGAAAATGGCAAATAATAGAGAATGGTCAAAAATGGAAAATGTTGACAACTTTCAATTTCTATTTATCAACAACACCTTACCTAAACCCAACCATTGGTGTTGCTTTGCAGATGCTGCACTTGCAATCATGTTTCACTGCAAAGAAAAAGAGCACACATTGTCAATACATAAACATTTACAACACTTACAGTAGGCTTTGCATGAAGATTAACCTTGTTTCTTTAGGCATAAGATGCTTTATCTTCAAACAAAACAACTTCAAATTGTACTCAATCTTGAGGGCACTTGACCGTTAAACAAGGCCCTACCTGTGTAAGTGTATACATAAGACATACAACATAAGATAATTTATTGTCCATACAATTACACAATGTCAATGGATGGAAAAGTCTGGTTCATCTGCTCTTAAACAACCAAACAACATATGACAAACACGTAAAAGATAAAAAAATACGAAGAACTCCAGTTGCACTCATCATTACACACACAAATACTATGCATTCAGCATGACAGCCATACTCTTCCCCCAAGCAGATTTAGGTAAAGCAGCTGGTCTTTTAGCCAACACTTAGAAACACTCATCACTGGTGCAATTCACATCAGAAACACCCACAACTCCGTAAATCTACAATGATGTTGAAAAAATTCATGCAAAAGCAAAATTTTCAGCTGTACTTTTTATTTTTAAAATTCAGGACCTACCTGTTTGAGCGGCAATGAGGCGGTGTAAGGTGGGCAGCCAGATGAGAGTCTGCGGTTCGCGCATCAGCCAGGTGTAGAACCCTTTCTCTGGAACCCCGTCGCCCAGAGTGCCAGCCTGCACACAAACAAAGAACCATTCTTCAACATGATCCTAGTTATGAACTTTCTCTGAAAGCCAAAATGCATACTGGCTATCTCCAAAATGTGCCCTGTGGAAGTGATGTCACATGCTAGAAGAAGAGTAAACATTTTGAGATTTTTTTCTCCATTTTCATTACTTTATTATTTCATTGGCATTGCTAGGAAATGTGGGCCGCTTCCTCCCAGTAGAAAGGTAGCAGCAACAAGAGTCGAATCTGACACTAGGCTGATTGCCTACATCTGTCCTAGATGTGCAGTCTAAAACACTGTGCAAGGGCATTAAATTATTTACAGTTGACAAGTTTATAAGTCTGGCCTCTCCATCCCCAACCATTCATACACACAAACACAGAGTCTCTCTCTCACACACTGTTCATTACTTTTACTGTTCACGTCATTCATACACACAAACACAGAGTCTCTCTCTCACACACTGTTCATTACTTTTACTGTTCACGTCATTCATACACACAAACACAGAGTCTCTCTCTCACAGACTGTTCATTACTTTTACTGTTCACGTCATTCATACTGTCAAATACTCCTTTTATTGAACACTCAACTCTCTCAGTCTCACTCCCTCTCCTGCATTAATTTGTCACTTACAATACAAGGTACACATCACTGTCAGTGGCTATACATGTTGTTGTTTTTTGTCACTTACAATACAAGGTACACATCACTGTCAGTGGCTATACATGTTGTTGTTTTTTGGCTCACGTAAGTGTAGCCTATGCGATGCTAACTTTTGTCTGTCTGTGCGTGCGTATGTATGTATGTCTGTGGTAGAAACTTTAACATTTGACTGAACACCGAAATACTAATTTTACCTGGTTATTATTCAAGCAACAGCTTCAAAGTATTGAAGCAATGATCAACATTTCGTCGGCACGTATGTAGTTAAAGTGTGTATCCAAAGAAAACGGGTGGTGGGGGGTTTTGGGGGGGTAAAAACAGGTGACTGGTTTGTGTCGTGTGTGGTATGTAGACCAGGTCAGGGGTCAAGGTTAGGTCAGATCGCGTGAAGGATTGTGGTATAGATACAGTTATCACCGAGCTGCAGTTCGCCGATTCGGAGAAGACGATTTCACATTTCGGTTTCGTAGCTCCAGAAAAATAGATAAGGAAGACACCAAAGGAGATTTCCTAGAGGTTAATCTGCACAGCGTGTTTCCAGTGTCTGCGCGAGGAAGCGCTGTCGAAAGCGCAGTGTCGATCTGTCCATCTGGCAGTCGTGTCCCCGTAAGTAGGCTACAGACAGACAGATCTAGATCTAGTGTCTCGCACTCTTGCACCGTGTCACCTATGCTTACTGTGTGTGTGTATGTGTGACGGAGTGATTGAGTTTGTGTTACTGTTTGTCGATTTCTTACGTGAGCCGTGAAGGCTTCGCCTCTTGTTCTTACCATGCCAGACGCTCGCCCTCTTTTTCCACTACACTGTACGTTGTTTTTTTTGCAATGCAACACAGACCCATGTGATATAAGAAGTTAACTAAAGTGCAATAATCTGATTGTGATAATGACTTTAATTAATATTGTCATGTTATGTTAACATAAGGTTGTAGAACGCTGAGTCAGTGGCAGTGGCAACAGTTTTGCTTGATAGTAATTAGTATAAGTACTTATGTGTTTGACGTGCTTAAGTCTCACTGAATGTCCTAATAATCCTTTCACAAAATGTGTGTTTTAAAATCATTGACAGGCAGATTTGACGCGCTGAAGAAAGTTTTCTACTTTTACGTGCATTCATTGCAATAGACAATCAAGTGTTTGTTAACGTTGTTGTTTGTTAATGTGGTTGTTTGTTAATGTTATTGTTTGTTAATGTTATTGTTTTGCTCACCACTTGTACACAGCTGTCAACAGCAGCGGCAATGTTTTTACCAAAGGCCACACTCTCCCTCAGCAAGTCAGCTATCTGCAATAAAGACAGCAAGAGATATGCAGGACAGCATTTCATTTACTTCCAAATCCAGTGTCAAACACAGAGATTGTTTTTCAAAAGGTATTAAGTTGAGCACTCACGTCACAATACTCCAACACAGGTATGATTTAGCAAACAATCATGTTCAACTACTTTTCAATGGAGCAAAAACCAGAACAGAACAAGAAATGTTTACAGCGTCGCAAGGTAAGCTACTTTACTTTACTTTATTTGGTGTTTTACGTCGTTTTCAACCACGAAGGTTATATCGCGACGGGGGAAGGGGGGAGATGGGATAGAGCCACTTGTCAATTGTTTCTTGTTCACAAAAGCACTAATCAAAAATTTGCTCCAGGGGCTTGCAACGTAGTACAATATATTACCTTACTGGGAGAATGCAAGTTTCCAGTACAGAGGACTTAACATTTCTTACATACTGCTTGACTAAAATCTTTACAAAAATTGACTATATTCTATACAAGAAACACTTAACAAGGGTAAAAGGAGAAACAGAATCCGTTAGTCGCCTCTTACGACATGCTGGGGAGCATCGGGTAAATTCTTTCTCGTCCCAACCAATATGGGACTCCCCCTAACCCGCGGGGGGTTGGCAAGCTACTAAAAGCTGGCTTTAGTTACATTTGTCACTACAGTGAACCCCTTGTAAAACATCAACAAATCTGTGAAAATCACGTCTTAAAAAAATGGGGGTAAATTTACAGAGGTAATGAAGACAAAGTGTGAAAGTAGGATCTCAAACAGTGGCTCTCAAAGGGGGGCTTCAATGCACAACCAGGTAGATTCAAATAAACAACTATCTTCTCTCACCTGAACAAGATCTGCGATGAATGCAGACAGGCCGTCTCGACTGACGAATGTTTGGCTGCTCTTAATTTCTTGGAAAAAATCTGAAACGGTAAAGAAATGGTGAAACCAAAGTCTATCAGACATCGTACATGTCAAAACTATCAAACAGTCAACCCAACAGGAGCCAGAACAATGCATCAGATCAGAAAGTGTGCATCATTGGCCGAAGATCGAGGTCTGAGAACAACACTGTTAATTCAAATTTCAATGTTTTCTTTTGAAGTTTAGCAAGCAAAGGAAAGAAAAAATATTAATTTAATGTTTTAATTTAACCAAACTTAAAACGTCCATGTTTGAGTACCTCTTCTCCAATCATTTTCTTCTGTTGTCAGATTGCTAGACATAGTTTGATTTGGAGAGGCCAATGTTTTCAATGCATACTTACAATGGTACTTTTCAGACAGGCTGCCGTTGCACAGGGCCGCCAGTGCCAGCTTCACACTCAACACCCTCACTGTGCCTGTCCTTGACCTGGTACAAGTCACACACAAATAACTTATTACAGGTACACAGACCTGTTTACCTAATTGGAACACTTGGTGTATTTTCCACAGAGATTGAGTGTATTTTAAAAATATTGAGTGTATTTTCAAAATATTGAGTGTATTTGCTTACCAGGTAGAAGTGCTTGTTAATCATGTGACCGACGTAAATTGTTAGCAGTAAAATTCCCGTACAACGTCTGTCGCACTGATGATAAAACTGTAAGAATATATATATCACTGGAAATCGTCATACTTTTTCATCAACTTGCGCATTTATCGTATTCTTGGAAACTTGGCGTACAGAATACGACAAAATGGTATGAGTCAACAGGTCTGGGTACACCACAACCATTTTTCAAAGACCTCAAGAAAAGCCAGCAGACAGAGTGAAGGTCTCCAAAGAAGAGGGCGGGGTGGGTGCGTAATAAAAGGGGGGTTCCACTGTAGAGGGCAAACAAGTCAAAACAATGGTGCATATATACATACATGCCGAGGCAAGGTGTCACACAATCAGAGCAGGAAATTATCAATCAAGGTGTCACACAATCAGAGCAGGAAATTATCAATCAAGGTGTGACACAATCAGAGCAGGAAATTATCAATCAAGGTGTCACACAATCAGAGCAGGAAATTATCAATCAAGGTGTCACACAATCAGAGCAGGAAATTATCAATCAAGGTGTCACACAATCAGAGCAGGAAATTATCAATCAAGGTGTCACACAATCAGAGCAGGAAATTATCAATCAAGGTGTCACACAACCAGAGCAGGAAATTATCAATCAAACCATGTCACACAATTAAACATCCATTCTTGATGACCATTCAAATGATAGCTTCAACGAAATCAGTTGTTCGTTTGTCGGGCAAGATTAGGAAAACATCCTGGTATTTGTTTACTAATAATAGGATAGGGACATTTACGTCACTCTCATACATGCAAAAATGGCCTCAGGGCACAAGATTCACTTACACAGAAAGATGTTAAAGAAACATAATTAAAACAAGGAATTCTTGTTTGTTTGAACCTCTGACTTTTATAGGACAGCCATGTTTATCTTTTTGCCCCCCCCCCCCCCCCCACACACCTAGCAGGCAAATAATTACCACATACAACATAAGCACTTACAAATCAAACAGGTTCATGAGATAATTATGCAAAAGTTCAGAGGCCACGTCCTGTCGGAAGGTGTCAAAGTGGCGGTAGTCTGGCGTGTGAAAGATGTCGAGCAAGATCAGCTGCAGCGCCTGACTATCCACGGTGCCAGTACAGCCTGACGGGAAACCATGGTCGTGCATCACGGATTGCAAGCACTGCAGCGACAACAAATGCACTGGAAAAGAACCAGAAAAAGGTTTATCAAAACAAAATTGACATGAGGAAGGACATGAACTTTACAGCAAGTGGTACCTGTGATGTTAGGCCCTCCAATGAGAGGACACCTCTCTTGAAAGGACACCTTCTGTTGTCCCTTTGTTTAATATCTACTAAATATACCTGTCATGAAAGGCCACCTGCAATGTAGGGGCACTTTTTGCTGGTCCCAAGGGTGCACATGTACTTTCATCACAGGTACCACTGTACCATTAAATGTACTACTAACTTCTTGTAACGTCGGAACTTCATTCATCATTTTGCTGACATCAAGTACCTAAATTGTAACTAATTTTTCAAAACAATTAGATATGTGTAAGACTAAGAGTGAAGGGTATAAAAATAACAACAAAATATATAATGCAAGTTTGCAATGCACATAATCTCACACACACAGACATGTATACAAAACACTTTGGCTTACATCCAAACTTCTTCTGCAAATGTCGCAGCTTTAGAGCAGTTCTGTAAGCAGCAAAGTGAACATCCTGGTAAGCATCTGCAACACAAAAGTGTTTACATGTTCACGTACTCAAGCAAATCATAAAGGAGTCACTGAGAGGAAATAGCCCATCGAAAAAGTTGTAATTACACTAACCTGCCCCCCCCTCCCCTCCCCGAAAAAAAATACCCACCCCACCTGTTTAATCTTTTTTTGGTGTGTGTGTGTGTGTGCAGTTTTTGCAAGCAACTTTCTTTGTTAAGGGTTGCCCATTCCCAAACACTCGGACATGTATGCACCAAGCCTAAAGATTATCTTGTCTATGTTTACAATTGTGAAAAAGTTATATGGTTGGCAGCATAAAATAGGGTCTGTCAGGACACCACAACTAGGATTTCCCCCCCATCACCTTGCAAAAACACACAGTAACACTTATTCCAAATCAGAATGCACACATGCCAGTGTTGGTGAATGTTTGAATCAATCATCTGAGAAAGGTGTACATGATTATAGAGACCACACTTACCCAACTCTTCCATGACCTTGGTGTAGTAGGGATGATCCCAGTCAGTTGCGCCATCGGAGTTACTGCAAGGATTGATTTTTTACCACCAGTGTATAATATCTGCACTGTATTTACCAAATGTTCTGTGAATCTCCTCTCTTACACAAAATCACAACTCAAATTAAATATATAAAGATCTACCGCATAAGGCAATACATATTACGTACATAAGTTGGCATGCCATTTTCAATCTAACCAATGTAACAGAAAACAATTTTACTTTTATAACTTTATAAATTATATATATGTTTTATCACACAGAAATGACATGCCTGATAATGTCCATGGGAAAACGGGTCTTCTTCTTGAGGTTTTGTACCCAAGAGCAATACAGTGCACCCCCCCCCCCCCCCCCCTTTAATGACTTCCAAAATTAGGTCTCAAACATTGAAAAAGGAGGGAGTCTTAAAATATAGGTAATTTATATATGAACAGAATATCTGAAAAAAATAGTAATAAATTACTCCAAAATAGTAAGGGTAAACAGGTCTGCTTGACTCATCAGAGAGGCCATATATATATGAACAGAATATCTGAAAAAGCAAGGTCTTAAGCTTAAAGAGGAGGAAGTCTTTAAATGGGTGGTTCCACTATGCCTATACAATTTTGCCAGGAAAGACCCTTTTGTCAATCGTGGGATCTTTAACGTGCACACCCCAATGTAGTGTACACGAAGGGACCTCGGTTTTTCGTCTCATCCGAAAGACTAGCACTTGAACCCACCACCTAGGTTAGGAAAGGGGGGAGAAAATTGCTAACGCCCTGACCCAGGGTCCAACTCGCAACCTCTTGCTTCCGAGCGCAAGTGCGTTACCACTCGGCCACCCACTATCACACCAACAAGTCATGAACTGATTAAGGCCTGGACGCATGCTTGACTGTTGATTGGTTTGCGCAAAAAAGAGAATGTAAAAGTCAAATACACAGGGCCCACAATAAAAGTAATTCATGCATGTAGGATTTAAGTTGGACAGATCTCCATTCCTACTGGTCTCTGGATATTAAATTAGATAATATCATAGCAACTTACTGGATGTAGAAAGGCACACCACGATCTGTCTCCTGACATTGCCATCCTTTCACTATAGCATCTGAATAAGAAAACACACACATCTTGACATCATACTCTTCATAGTTTAAACATATTTTTATAAGCAATTGTACTACATTATTATTTATACATGTATATATATATATATTGTGTTTTTTCCCATGTGTGCTTTGGAATTGGATGTAAGAATATACAGTGAGTCTAGAAACTGTCATTGTTTTTCTCTTGCTCAGCTAGTTATTGCAGTTACTCTCATTCTCAATCTCATGGCTAGTGAACACACAAAAATACTCTCAAGTTGAACGTCTTTTGTCTTTTTCTTCTTGAAGCTTAATTTGTGGGCTTGAAAATTACGTGTTGAGATTAGTTAATTATTATTTAATTAATTATCCATGTGCATCAAAAAACTATCATGTAGGCTATGGCATTCAATGATTCATGAGAACAATCGGTAAGCATTTCTGATCTAGGTTCAAAATATTCTTACAATATAGACTTGTAGTTGTACTTAACTTAAGTATTGGTGAGTACTGTATACATATATATAATATTGTGTACATAATGATAAAAGTGACATACAGCTGTGTGTGACTGCATCAGTACATATATATACTAGGACTATTTATAGTGTGCAAATA
The DNA here is from genome assembly GCF_037325665.1 of Littorina saxatilis. NCBI lineage: Eukaryota > Metazoa > Mollusca > Gastropoda > Littorinimorpha > Littorinidae > Littorina > Littorina saxatilis. The sequence goes on along the minus strand of NC_090249.1, from coordinate 1,234,727 downwards.
TTCAATTTCAAGTGTGTATTGTATCATGCATTCGCTTTGTCAGCTTGATATTTGGGGCAATCTTCTCAGCCAAGTATGGGCAGCTTTGCAAACCGTCTGTATCAAGCGCAACTGAAATTTAAATACTTGATATATATTGAGAGTGAGACAGATTGTGAGAGAGGAACACATGTATAATCAAATCACTGTTTTCACCCCCAGGCTTTTTTCCCTACTCAACAGTCTATACAACACCAGTGATCGGTGTTTTGCGCAGCACAAGCCTCAATTAGGAAACAAAAGAAGCCTGTGCGCCGTGAACAGTTACTGCACAGGAAGAAAATCAATAACAACGAGTCATGCATCCGGACGCCAAAGGCGAATGGTGGAGCGAAAACAATGAATGAAAAGGCAGATTTCCAAATCTATCCATACCATAGCTATCATCAGCTTGCGCTGGCGCCATAGTGACGTTTGAAATCCAGCTGTTAATAACGCTTCCGTTTATGGTGTTTTTCTGCAGATCACTATATCACTTTCACGCTGCTTGCAGCGTTGTTTTCCTTTTTCGACATTCGAAAATCGAGCCAGGAACGGCCACCACTTTCTACTTCCTGTACGAAATGCGCATGCGCACAACGTAGCGAAAGGAGACAAATCTATGGCGTCTTGAGGTTCAAGGTAAGTCACCTCATTTACTGTTTAGCGTGAAGTACGAAGAGTACTGATATAATTGATCACATTATTATTTACAGCATATCATTGGGTTTCATATAAACAACATGCTTTGTCCCGATTCCTTTCTGTGGTGTTTTTGAAGGACGTCAGTTTTACCCCCGTAGAAACGTACCAGTACATTCTCTAGACTCTACTCAATAAGTCACTTTCACTTGCTGTTACCCAGATCCATCTGATGCCCAGTGATTTCTCCCGATTTGATGAGAAATTTCAAAGCAGTCTTTATTTTAGTTTGATTGTTTCTTCAAATGTGGAAGGTATAGTGTGATATAAACTCAAACCGTAAAACAGTGTATGTGCAGTGTCAGATGCCAACTTGATGTTATCTTTACCTTTGGCTTTGGTTTATAAACATTACATGATATATATATGTCTTTTAATTATTAACACCTTCATTGCCAAGGCGTTTGCTATACACATCTATGGTTTGACACACTCCGTGCCAAGAAATGCACTGGTAAATTACATATAATTTTTGTTTCTCCTTATTTTGTTGAAGGGTTGCTACCAAACTTCACAGAAATGTTTGACAATGACAAGCATTACTTTAAGAGTTTAAAATATTCATTGGTGAAATATAAATCAGAAAATGTTACATGTAATGAAAAAGAATTGAGAAAAATGTGTAAAAGGCTGAGTCATGGAATTACTTTATCCCAGCGAAGCTGGAGGTATCCCACGAACGCTATACTGTAATCGACTTCAGAAATTTTCATACCGATAATACATGATAAACAAGTCGCGTAAGGCGAAATTACTACATTTAGTCAAGCTGTGGAACTCACAGAATGAAACTGAACGCACTGCATTTGTTCACAATGACCATAGTCCGCCGCTAGTGCAAAAGGCAGTGAAAGTGACGAGCCTGTTCAGCGCGGTAGCGGTTGCGCTGTGCTGCATAGCACGCTTTACTGTACCTCTCTTCGTTTTAACTTTCTGAGCGTGTTTTTAATCCAAACATATCATATCTATATGTTTTTGGAATCAGGAACCAACAAGGAATAAGATGAAATTGTTTTTAAAATGATTTCGGAAATTTAATTTTGATCATAATTTTTATATTTTTAATTTTCAGAGCTTGTTTTTAATCCGAATATAACATATTTATATGCTTTTGGAATCAGAACATGATGAAGAATAAAATAAAAGTAATTTTGGATCGTTTTATAAAAAAATAATTTTAATTACAATTTTCAGATTTTTAATGACCAAAGTCATTAATTAATTTTTAAGCCTCCATGCTGAAATGCAATACCAAAGTCCGGCCTTCGTCGAAGATTGCTTGGCCAAAATTTCAATCAATTTGATTGAAAAATGAAGGTGTGACAGTGCCGCCTCAACTTTTACAAAAAGCCGGATATGATGTCATAAAAGACATTTATCGAAAAAATGAAAAAAACACCCGGGGATTTCATACCCAGTAACTCTCATGTAAAATTTCATAAAGATCAGTCCAGTAGTTTAGTCTGAATTGCTCTATACACACACGCACAGACACACACACACACACACACATACACCACGACCCTCGTCTCGATTCTCCCTCTATGTTAAAACATTTAGTCAAAACTTGACTAAATGTAAAAAGGATTCGTTGTGCCCGATCAGGGGCTACAGTTGGAGATGGAAGTTCACCCAAAATTGGGAACATACGAACTAAAATACGGTGGGTGCTATAGGCGCCCCCATTTTTTTTAGCAAAAGCCACCCAAGGCCGCTTTGGCCGGGTAGAAATTCCGTAGTTTCCAAGTCTATGGATAAAGCTCGCGTAAGAAGATTACGTCAAGGTCGAAAGTCTTTGAAGTCAATTAAGGCATCATGACGTCATGCCTCCCTGTAGTCTTTCTCTCTCGCGCGGTGTGTGTTCATTTTGTGCACATGTGTTAGTGTTACTGTTTGTGTGTGTGTGTGTGTGTGTGTGTGTGCATGAGTCTGAGAGAGAGAGAGAGTGTGTGTGTATGTGTGTGTGCATGAGTTTGTGTGTATGAATGTGTGTGTGTGTGTGTTTGTTTGTAAAGGTGTGTGTGTCCGTCTGTCTATGTGCGTATGAGTGTGTGTTTTGTGTGTATGATATTTGCGTGAGTCACTGTGTGTGTGAGCCTCTGTGTGTGTGTGTGTGTGCGCATGCGCGAGTCTGTTTTCGTGTGTGTCAGTGTGTGTGTGTGTAAGAGAGAGAGAGAGAGAGAGAGAGAGAGAATGTGGTTACTTAGATGTGTGTGTGAGTACATGCATGCGTGCATGTGTGTGTGTGTGTGTGTTTGTCTGTGTAAGAGAGAGAGAGAGGGAGAGAGAGAGAGAGAAATGTGTGTGCGTGTGCATGAGTTTGTGTGTATATTTGTGTGTGTGTATGTGCGTGTGTGACTTGGGGTGTGTGCATGTGTGTGAAAGAGAGAGAGAGCGGATTTGTCCTTCGCTGGGGGTATGCAGTGCCTTGGCATTGCACTTCTACTTAATTTATAGTTCTTACAACTCAATTGACAAACACTAAAGTTATTGTATAAAGTGAATGAGTAAACTTGTTGCTGGTAGTGGTACAGGCTGGTAGTGGTACAGGCTGGTAGTGGTACAGGGAAAGAGTTTACTTTGAATCTACTGCCACGCGCACTATAATAGTAGCTAAACCTGGAACAATGACAGGCACATTGTGGAGTATAGATCTTCACCTGCCTATTTATTACCTGACAGATGATGAAGCAGAATATCACCCGTAGAGCAGATCAAGATAAAACAAAAACAAAAATGATGGCCTAGCACAATGAGATTGATAGTATGATACTGTTTGTTGACAGCCTGTTTACATTCATCTCCGCGCCTAGAAAGCCACAGGCTCGGATGATGAAGCAAATGAAGACAGCGGGTGCTGGATTTGTATCCAGTTGGCCACTGTCAGCGTGAGTTCGTCGGCAAGAAATTTATTTCTCAGAGTCAACTTTGTGTGCAGACTCTCCTCGGTGTCCGAACACCCCCGTGTGTACACGCAAGCACAAGACCAAGTGCGCACGAAAAAGATCCTGTAATCCATGTCAGAGTTAGGTGGGTTATAGAAACACGAAAATACCCAGCATGCTTCCCCCGAAAGCGGCGTATGGCTGCCTAAATGGCGGGGTAAAAACGGTCATACATGTAAAAGCCGTGGGAGTTTCAGCCCATGAACGAACAAACAAACCAGTAAAATAAATGAAAATGATGAAAAGACAGTCAAGGACAAAACAAAAACAATTACAATAACATATTTGATTAGTTTTACGAAGTGCTACCCTGAAAAGCCAATGATTCAGATGAATTTAGCCCTTGCCTTGACTTTTGTTACAATTAGAATTCATTATGACTGTGAGAAATACATAGTGGTTAAGATGCCAAGAGAAAAGCAGCTTTTGTCATTGTGTTGCTCTAACTTCTAAGCAGTCCAATAAACATAGACATAGACAGGGATCGCGCTAGCTTTTTAAAAAACGCGTAAGTCATACGCAACGAAACGAAAAAAACGCGTCACGGACCAATATTTTTGCGTACTACGAAAACACGTACAGACACAAACAAAACACGCACGAAAGACTTAAAGACACTCCTTACCTAAATACGGCGAGTTTTCCTGTCGAACTCCGCGCACGCCTGTCGAATAACACCCCTGCTGTCTCCAACCTTCGGGCCTTGCGAGTTTGTTTCCCGCTCTAATACGACTAGACACACTTTCCGCCTTTTGGAAGTGCGAGATGGGAGAGCAGCTAATGTCTGTTTCATTATCCGACAAGACATTATCTGGTAATACCCTCGTTACGTTCGTTTGCGATACTTCGATGCAAAAAGAAACGGACTTTAGTTTTGACGCGCAGATTTCATGTGTGTCGTCACTTCTCGAGCCCTATAGTCAGTTTCAGGATCGGGTGATTATTAAGTCAGAGCAAAAGCGCTGCGTGAAGACAAGAAAAAATTACAATATTTGTGCGTATGGCTTACGCGGCGCGGCGAAAAAAACGCGTAAGCGACTTTTAAAATGCGTCAAATACGCAAAAATCGTGCGTAAACGCGATCCCTGCATAGAACACTTTATTATCTCAACGAGGAGAAACTCAGGGGTGGTGTATAAGTACACCACAGCGTCGCCCCTCGTGAAGCGCTTTTATTAATGAAAGACACCCATTTAAAAGTTAAATGCATAATTTTTAGGGGCATAAGAGTTAAGACTCCATCAAGGATATTTGCAAATTATGTGCCATAAAGGAGGTATTGGCACTTTGTGCTTGCTTTTTTTTAAAGCCTTTAACTGTCATTGTTGGTAAGGCTTTGGCCTGTCAAGCCTGGCAAAGATCTGAGATGGAGAGCCAAGCCGTTTTCCCAGGAAGGCCAGTGCCTTTAACTGTCATTGTTGGTAAGGCTTTGGCCTGTCAAGCCTGGCAAAGATCTGTGATGGAGAGCCAAGCCGTTTTCCCAGGAAGGCCTGTGCCTTTAACTGTCATTGTTGGTAAGGCTTTGGCCTGTCAAGCCTGGCAAAGATCTGAGATGGAGAGCCAAGCCGTTTTCCCAGGAAGGCCAGTGCCTTTAACTGTCATTGTTGGTAAGGCTTTGGCCTGTCAAGCCTGGCAAAGATCTGAGATGGAGAGCCAAGCCGTTTTCCCAGGAAGGCCAGTGCCTTTAACTGTCATTGTTGGTAAGGCTTTGGCCTGTCAAGCCTGGCAAAGATCTCAGATGGAGAGCCAAGCCGTTTTCCCAGGAAGGCCAGTGCCTTTAACTGTCATTGTTGGTAAGGCTTTGGCCTGTCAAGCCTGGCAAAGATCTGAGATGGAGAGCCAAGCCGTTTTCCCAGGAAGGCCAGTGCCTTTAACTGTCATTGTTGGTAAGGCTTTGGCCTGTCAAGCCTGGCAAAGATCTGAGATGGAGAGCCAAGCCGTTTTCCCAGGAAGGCCTGTGCCTTTAACTGTCATTGTTGGTAAGGCTTTGGCCTGTCAAGCCTGGCAAAGATCTGAGATGGAGAGCCAAGCCGTTTTCCCAGGAAGGCCTGTGCCTTTAACTGTCATTGTTGGTAAGGCTTTGGCCTGTCAAGCCTGGCAAAGATCTGAGATGGAGAGCCAAGCCGTTTTCCCAGGAAGGCCTGTGCCTTTAACTGTCATTGTTGGTAAGGCTTTGGCGTGTCAAGCCTGGCAAAGAGATGTGCTGCATGTCAGACCCAATCAAGAACCATCAAGCGGAAAGCACTGGGAGGCGTAGAAGTAGTTACTTTGAAAAAAGAAACCGCGGTCTCATCATGACTAGGCAAGTTTCCTTCCGATTTGACGGTAACCTTACGGCATCTTTGTTATCACCTTGACATGTTATCCAAGCTGGTCCCCTTCCCGACGTCTCTTTTAAGTCTTGCCCTCTTTTCACTCATTTTTTGTCGTCTTTCTCCATTGTCCTCACAGCTTTTTTCACACTTCAGTGATTTACGTATTAGGGCCTGAAGCATTTTTCCGGTCATGGCTTTCATCGTCTCGTCAAGTCATAATCTATTCCCTAAAAAAAACAAAAAAATTAATTTGAATGAGAAATAAAAGCATAAAGAAGGCGTTCGAAAAGAAAATTTATTGCGCAGAATTATTATTTTATTTAACATTATCTATTCTCTCAAAAACAAAACAATGAATAGAATAAGAAGTAAGAATATTAGTAGAAGAAGAAAGAAAAGCAGAAAGAAGGCTCAAGGGCGTTCAAAAAGAAAATTTATAGAAATGTTTCCAGACGGTGATTACGATGTCAAAAACATTTGCGGCATGTATTTGACAACAGCCAGCTATGATTTTATTTGCATTTAGTTTTGCTACCCCACAGCCATTTCATTAGCATAGCAATAATAGGAAGAATTAGCATTTGAATCGTGATACAGTTGTGTAATGGTGATTATGGAAAGGATATAAAGGAGGCAAAGGCATTACTCTGGTTAATATACAACAACAAAAATTGTCATAATGTGATTTACTGTTTCAGTGGGGCATCTTTCACATGTCAGTTTTTGCATTTTTATCGGAGCATAAAAGATCTTAGGATGATGGAGTTTTATGCACTGCCTTTTATAGTTAACTAAATTTTTGTATTTGAAATAGTCCATTGTAGTCGGTGTAGGCCTTAAGCTTATTTTAATCGTTTGTCCAGTATTTAATGTAATTCTCTATTTTTGTATGAACTCAAATGTTTAGTGTTCTTAGTATGTCTTGTTAGGCTAAGTTCTATTTAATCAGAGTATGTTTGCGTGTGCTTATACCTAGTGATATTGTAAAGCGCATAGTGCTTTTAGTTATGCGCTATAGAAATCTCCTTAATAAATAAATAAATAAATCTGCCAAATGGCCTGTTTCATTTTATGTGAGATTTCTCATCTGCAGAAAAGCATGATACGAAATGGTTAGAAGAAACCATATTACACTGGGTGACAGTTTGTTGTATTAGGTTGGTAAGTGTTGTTGTTTTGGGGGGTGAACTTTTTTTCTTTTTTCTGGTGTATTTTTTTCATCTTTGCATGAGTAATTAGAGATGTAAATGAAACATGCAGCAGGCTGGTTAATATTTTGTACCGCATAGGTTGCAGGGGCAGAGCAGTTAAGCCAGAGGGGGGAGGGGGGGGGGTTACAACCTGGGGTCCAGGGGTGGACCCCTTGTGGGGTACTTTGCCCCCCAGAAGCGGAAGAGTTTTAGCTATTTTATGAAAAATGTATGGCTTATCCTTGATTTTAAACATGATCAACTGGTGTCAGCAGCCACTCATTATTTCTTTTAAAGTTAGTATTATTTATTTTATTTTTTTACAGCCGGGGGGGGGGGGGAGGGGGGGTGGTTCCGGAACCCCTGTTACCCCCCCCCCCCCGTAATCTGCCCCTGGGTTGTAACTGATACATTATCTGAGAAATTTAGTCACATAAACGTTAACTTTATCTCTGACTAAGTTGCAGTACTGGCCCACTTATACAGCTGTAAAACACATGGCAAGAGCTCAGTTGTTTCTTAGGTGACTGATTTGCACTGTTCATACAATGTGTTGAGAACAATCAACATTGATCATTTTCAAGTGCACCAGTGTTAGGAAATTGCTGTAATAGTTTCAAATCATCACAGCTGTATGGCAATGAATTAGCCATAGGTGGTTTTGTGTGTTTTAAACTTTACACTGTATGTATCTGTATGGCATGCTGTGTGTTGAAAAAGTGGGTAATTATTGAGACTGAGAGTACTTGAAGTAGGAATTCGGTATGAGTTTCAATGCACTGAGCTGTATGTGTAAAACACATGGCAAGATTTTGTTTAATCTTTACACTACACATATTGTTTTTAATTAAGAGATTTCTCAGTGTACCTGTAGTAGGAAGTTTCAGTATTATTTCCAAATCATCATGATTAAAATCACATTTTGATGACTAAAGGGGCCTGTTAATTACAATTCTTGTTATAATCAGGTGACGGGAGATTGGTTCCTGCATCTAAATCTCTCTGTCTTACTCCTTTTGCACAGTCATTTCATCTATGTTTAGAGCGCTTACATCCCCTTGTTTCTTATATCTCATCACATTTAAAATCAAACTTTATTCAGTCTTCTGTCATTAGATTGCAGGCTGACAGACTTTCTGATCATGGTTACACTAAGGCAACTAATTTAGTCGACTCAGTGTTATTTCATATTTGCAGAGATTGTCTGTTTTAGAAATTCTACCTACTCTCTCTCTCTCTCTCTCTCTCTCTCTCTCTCTCTCTCTCTCTCTCTCTCTCTCTCTCCCTCTCTCTCTATCTCTCTCTCTCTTTCTCTGAGTGGAGGAAAACTTTGTTAAAGAGAAAAAGATAATGAAAGAGAGAGAGAGGGGGGGGGGGGGGAGAGAAATAGATGTACTGAGAGGGCGAAAGAGGGAGAGACTGAGAGAAGTAATTGATCTTACTGTGGTGACACAGCAAAACTTCCAAGTCATGTTGAGGGATGGGTAAGAACCAACCAACCTCTATAATTATTAACAGACTTTGAACCTAATTCTGCTAGTATCCTGGATTTCAGTAGTTGACAGATTGTTTTATGACACTGTTTTTTGTTTGCACCAGGCAGTGACTGGTTCTGGAGATCAGTGTCCACCATGCAGGTGCAACAAGATATCATGCAATCTATGTAAACAAGTTATTTTTTTATGTTGGCTCATGAATGATTCAAACAGATCACGACAACAAGGTTGGTTGGTTTTGGCTCACAACACATCTAGAGGTTTTGACATTTTGGTGTTGCCTGAAGACAATTCTTTTTTTTTTATATTGAGCAGCTCCGCTTGCCATTTAGAAAGGGCTTCTATAGAATGAAAACAAAAAGCTTTCAACTGAAACCAAGTTTTTGATGGGGACCGGACACGGACAAAAAATTGAGCGCATGATTGTATGCCCCTTTTCTTTTAACCCAGTTAAACATTTTGACTGCCTGTTGTTTGTTGAAAGGCAGGATGAACTTTCAGCTGAGATACACTTCGTAACCTTGTGCAGCTCGGTCAGTCGGCCTGGCAAATTGACTTGCATTCTTTACTTTTTTGGAAGGGATTGTGCGCTTTTCTTTCTTCCTGGACTAGGTCTTGTTTTTGTTGGTCTCGCTGCGCTCAGAATAGCGCGCTTTTAGTGACGAGCGGGAAGACTGGAGTGTCGTTAGTGTTTGATAGGGCAGTCACAGTAATGCTGACTCACTGGAGTGACACAGCACTCTGTATCCTTGTACAGGTACTGAAAGGAATAATCGGCCGTGTGTGTGTTTGTGTGTAAGAGAAATGTGTGTGTGTGTGTGTGTGTGTGTGTGTGTATGTGTGTGTGTGTGTGTAAGAGAAATGTGTGTGTGTGTGTGTGTGTGTAAGAGAAATGTGTGTGTGTGTGTGTGTGTAAGAGAAATGTGTGTGTGTGTGTGTGTGTGTGTTTGTGTGTAAGAGAAATGTGTGTGTGTGTGTGTGTGTGAAGAGAAAACGAGTGCGTGTGTTGTGGAGGAAGAGAGAGAATCAAAGAAGCATAGTCAGCGAATTCTAATTAGCTTATTTTGAACAAGGTTTGTGTTTTTGATTAATTAATGGGGTGTTTTTTTCTCTTTTTTTTCTGTACGGAAGTTGCAAAACAAACCAGGCCGTGATTTCAGAAAAAGTATGTGGTGCCTAGCTGTTAATGTTATTTCTATCGCTGCGTATCCATGGCATTGTGCAATTTAATACTTCTTCTGATTTAAGTGTATCTATTTTCCTTGTACCTGTCTGTCGTATGTGACTTTGCATAATTCCAACATCATCTTTCCTTGTTATCATTCGCCTGTGCGAAGGAACATAACAACCGGGGGGGGGGGGGGGGATTTGGGAGGGGGAGAGGGGAGCTTTCCACCTGCCTTCTTTCTATCAAAAAAATCCTTGTATTCAGGGAAGAAGAGAGACGCTCTACCCCCCACCCCCACCCCCACTGCCTCTGTGTACACCAAGAAGAAAAGGCTTTTGCCTAGAATATACACATCCTTTTGTTTGTACCTTAAAAACAAATCAGCTGCCTGGCTGATTCCTGAGCAGAGAGGGATTTATTTGTGAATTCATTTGGCAGATTGACATTGGTGTTACTTACAACATTGATACCTGAGCAAATCCCAAATGCGAAGAAAGGTGGCAAGCTGTAGACTTCAGTGTGCGTCCAAGTGGAAGGTGCTGTTATCTGTTACACGGATCTCTCCCGATGAGAGCATCCTTCAGCTTTAACAGCAACCAGATAAACAGTCTGGCTGCGTTCTATGCACACTGACATTTTTCCCCATAAATTAATTTCACAGAGTGCCACTGGTGTCCTTTGAGAAATTAATTCGTGAAAAATTCCGACTATGTCTTTAGCCCAGGTAGAAAGCTGACAGATCTGTGATGATGAATATGATCTGGAACGCAGGAAGGACGGTCGGAGACTGTAGAGAACATGATGCACATGGCGCCTGGGACGGTATCTTTAAGGACTAACAATTCAGCCAAAATTGTTATAATATGTGCTTTTTTGTGTGTCCAGCGCTCGGGATGGACAGTCTCTCTCTGTCTCTCTGTCTCTGTCTCTGTCTCTCTCTCTCTCTCTCTCTCTCTCTCTCTCTCTCTCTCTCTCTCTCTCTCTCTCCTCCACATTACCCACGAACCGGCCTGGCTCGGAAGTAAAACACGTAATTGTTATGATGACAGCAATGTTTTGTTACGCCTGACCAGTAGGTATTACTCGACGGGGGCATAAACCGCAGCTTGTGTTCGGAAGTGGCACAACGAAGGGGAATAAAAGAGAAATCTGCCGTGTCATCATCTCAAGTATTTTCTTGAAGAGAAGGGGACGCAGGGATTAATAGCCGTGTTGACTTGTTATATGTGTTTTATTTTACTACCGTTGTAAATCAGCCCCACAACCCCCTTTCCTTGTTGTGCTTAGTGACTAAACCACACCCACAACCCCCTTTCCTTGTAGTGCTCAGTGACTAAATCACCCCCACAACCCCCTTTCCTTGTAGTGCTTAGTGACTAAACCACACCCACAACCCCCTTTCCTTGTAGTGCTTAGTGACTAAACCACCCCCACAACCCCCTTTCCTTGTAGTGCTTAGTGACTAAACCACACCCACAACCCCCTTTCCTTGTAGTGCTTAGTGACTAAATCACCCCCACAACCCCCTTTCCTTGTAGTGCTTAGTGACTAAACCACACCCACAACCCCCTTTCCTTGTAGTGCTTAGTGACTAAATCACCCCCACAACCCCCTTTCCTTGTAGTGCTTAGTGACTAAACCACCCCCACAACCCCCTTTCCTTGTAGTGCTTAGTGACTAAACCACCCCCACAACCCCCTTTCCTTGTAGTGCTTAGTGACTAAATCACCCCCACAACCCCCTTTCCTTGTAGTGCTTAGTGACTAAATCAGCCCCACAACCCCCTTTCCTTGTTGTGCTTAGTGACTAAACCACACCCACAACCCCCTTTCCTTGTAGTGCTTAGTGACTAAATCACCCCCACAACCCCCTTTCCTTGTAGTGCTTAGTGACTAAATCACCCCCACAACCCCCTTTCCTTGTAGTGCTTAGTGACTAAATCACCCCCACAACCCCCTTTCCTTGTAGTGCTTAGTGACTAAACCACACCCACAACCCCCTTTCCTTGTAGTGCTTAGTGACTAAATCACCCCCACAACCCCCTTTCCTTGTAGTGCTTAGTGACTAAACCACCCCCACAACCCCCTTTCCTTGTAGTGCTTAGTGACTAAATCACCCCCACAACCCCCTTTCCTTGTAGTGCTTAGTGACTAAATCACCCCCACAACCCCCTTTCCTTGTAGTGCTTAGTGACTAAACCACACCCACAACCCCCTTTCCTTGTAGTGCTTAGTGACTAAATCACCCCCACAACCCCCTTTCCTTGTAGTGCTTAGTGACTAAACCACCCCCACAACCCCCTTTCCTTGTAGTGCTTAGTGACTAAATCACCCCCACAACCCCCTTTCCTTGTAGTGCTTAGTGACTAAACCACACCCACAACCCCCTTTCCTTGTAGTGCTTAGTGACTAAATCACCCCCACAACCCCCTTTCCTTGTAGTGCTTAGTGACTAAACCACACCCACAACCCCCTTTCCTTGTTGTGCTTAGTGACTAAACCACACCCACATGCATGCACACGCGAGAGCGCTTTTATTTTCATTTTTACATTTAGTCAAGTTATGACTAAATGTTTTAACATCGAGGGGGGGATCGAGACGAGGGTCGTGGTGTATGTGCATGTGTCTGTGTGTGTGTGTGTAGAGCGATTCAGACTAAATTACTGGACCGATCTTTATGAAATTTTACATGAGAGTTCCTGGGTATGAAATCCCCGAACGTTTTTTCATTTTTTTTATAAATGTCTTTGATGACGTCATATCCGGCTTTTCGTGAAAGTTGAGGCGGCACTGTCACGCCCTCATTTTTCAACCAAATTGATTGAAATTTTGGTCAAGCAATCTTCGACGAAGCCCGGACTTCGGTATTGCATTTCAGCTTGGTGGCTTAAAAATTAATTAATGACTTTGGTCATTAAAAATCTGAAAATTGTAAAAAAAAAATAAAAATTTATAAAACGATCCAAATTTACGTTCATCTTATTCTCCATCATTTTCTGATTCCAAAAACATATAAATATGTTATATTTGGATTAAAAACAAGCTCTGAAAATTAAATATATAAAAATTATTATCAAAATTAAATTTTCGAAATCAATTTAAAAACACTTTCATCTTATTCCTTGTCGGTTCCTGATTCCAAAAACATATACATATGATATGTTTGGATTAAAAACACGCTCAGAAAGTTAAAACAAAGAGAGGTACAGAAAAGCGTGCTATCCTTCTTAGCGCAACTACTACCCCGCTCTTCTTGTCAATTTCACTGCGTTTGCCATGAGCGGTGGACTGACGATGCTACGAGTATACGGTCTTGCTGAAAAATGGCATTGCGTTCAGTTTCATTCTGTGAGTTCGACAGCTACTTGACTAAATGTTGTATTTTCGCCTTACGCGACTTGTTACATTTATCATCCCCACCCCCTACACCTCTCATCCCACCCCCTACACCTCTCATCCCACCCCCTACACCTCTCATCCCACCCCCTACACCTCTCATCCCCTCCCCTACACCTCTCATCCCCTCCCCTACACCTCTCATCCCACCCCCTACACCTCTCATCCCCTCCCCCTACACCTCTCATCCCACCCCCTACACCTCTCATCCCACCCCCTACACCTCTCATCCCACCCCCTACACCTCTCATCCCCACCCCCTACACCTCTCATCGCACCCCCTACACCTCTCATCCCCACCCCCTACACCTCTCATCCCCACCCCCTACACCTCTCATCCCCACACCTCTCATCCCCACCCCCTACACCTCTCATCCCCACCCCCTACACCTCTCATCCCCACCCCCTACACCTCTCATCCCCACCCCCTACACCTTCACCCCACCCCCTACACCTCTCATCCCCACCCCCTACACCTCCCATCCCCACCCCCCTACACCTCATCCCCACCCCCTACACCTCTCATCCCCACCTCCGCATTCTTCTCACCTTTCAGGTACCCCCTGACGTAAGCGAACTTCACCACACTAAGTATTATTGAACAAAATGTTGTGCCGTTTAGCTTTTAGTTCCTCACAGACACTCTTCTTCTTCTTCTTCTGCGTTCGTGGGCTGAAACTCCCACGTACACTACGTGTGTTTTTTGCACGAGTGGAATTTTACGTGTATGACCGTTTTTTACCCCGCCTTTTAGGCAGCCATACGCCGCTTTCGGGGGAAGCATGCTGGGTATTTTCGTGTTTCTATAACCCACCGAACTCTGACATGGATTACAGGATCTTTTTTGTGCGCACTTGGTCTTGTGCTTGCGTGTACACACGGGGGTGTTCGGACACAGAGGAGAGTCTGCACACAAAGTTGACTCTGAGAAATAAATCTCTCGCCGAAAGTGGGGACGAACTCACGCTGACAGCGGCCAACTGGATACAAATCCAGCGCGCTACCGACTGAGCTATATCCCCGCCCCCACAGACACTCGCTCTTTTGCAGTTCATGTACAATACTGCACTGTATAATTATTATGCAAAACCATTACTGCTCATGAATGACGGTCACGGTTGGCTGATGATAAATAACCTGTGCTCCCGCGGCCCCGAGACAACGGCGTTATATTTAAATAATCTTAATAAATAAAAATCCTCTCACTTTATAACATTGCAAGATGGTTCATTTAAACAAAATCTTACGCGCTTTAGTCGTGTCTTAATTTTCCGTTCCACGGCCCACGTATCATACTGAATAACAAGTCGCGTAAGGCGAAAATACAACATTTAGTCAAGTAGCTGTCGAACTCACAGAATGAAACTGAACGCAATGCAACGCAGCAAGACCGTATACTCGTAGCATCGTCAGTCCACCGCTCACGGCATAGGCAGTGAAATTGACAAGAAGAGCGGGGTAGTAGTTGCGCTGGGAAGGATAGCACGCTTTTCTGTACCTCTCTTCGTTTTAACTTTCTGAGCGTGTTTTTAATCCAAACATATCATATCTATATGTTTTTGGAATCAGGAACCGACAAGGAATAAGATGAAAGTGTTTTTAAATTGATTTCGACAATTTAATTTTGATAATAATTTTTATATATTTAATTTTCAGAGCTTGTTTTTAATCCGAATATAACATATTTATATGTTTTTGGAATCAGAAAATGATGGAGAATAAGATAAACGTAAATTTGGATCGTTTTATAAAAAACATATTTTTTTTACAATTTTCAGATTTTTAATGACCAAAGTCATTAATTAATTTTTAAGCCACCACGCTGAAATGCAATACCGAAGTCCGGGCTTCGTCGAACATTACCCGACCAAAATTTCAACCAATTTGGTTGAAAAATGAGGGCGTGACAGTGCCGCCTCAACTTTCACGAAAAGCCGGATATGACGTCATCAAAGACATTTATCAAAAAAATGAAAAAAAACGTTCGGGGATTTCATACCCAGGAACTCTCATGTCAAATTTCATAAAGATCGGTCCAGTAGTTTAGTCTGAATCGCTCTACACAGACACACACACAGACACACACACGCACATACACCACGACCCTCGTCTCGATTCCCCCCTCTACGTTAAAACATTTAGTCAAAACTTGACTTAATGTAAAAACAAGTGTTGACCATAACGGGCCAATACGCCGCCACGTGGTGACACGGGGATAGGACATGGATACCGTCTCTGGGTATGCTCAAACAATTGACCCGTGTTCGTCCTGGGCCGGATTCCAATCCGCCACCTTAAGTCACTAACGCAAAACTGTTTCAAACCATACTTAGAGAGAGAGACAGAGAGAGAGAGAGAGAGAGTAGTAGCCGACAGAGAGGGGAAGCTAAGAGAAAAAGAATGCCTTTAGATGAAACATGTGTGTTTTGGTGCAATCAGCCAGCTGCACTTGTGGCAGATTGACCGAGGTGACATGGGGGTGGGACATGGATACCGTCTCTGGGTCTGCTCATGCAGTTGCCCCTTGTCTGTCATAGGTCATGGATTCGATTTGTCATTTACGTCACGCAAAACTGTTTCAAATATGAGAGAGAGAGAGAGAGAGAGAGAGAGAGAGAGAGAGAGAGAGAGAGAGAGAGAGAGAGAGAGAGAGAGAGAGAGAGAAATAATGTGACATTTTTTGCATTAAAACGCGATCTTTGTTTATAAGCCATATACTAGACATTGTTGAATAATATTTTTTTAAATATTTTGTTGGAAATCATGAGTTTTTGCATGAGCATAGTTCGAGCAAGACTTTTTTTTAGATCGCTAGCAACTTCATGGGTGGGAGTTCCTCCGTCTCAGACGGATTTCCGTCTCAGAGAAATTTTGACAATTTTTTTTTTTTTTTTTTTGCGGGTTTGTTTTGTTTCGGTTCGAATTTGTAACTCAATCGGCATCCGATCCGTACTTTACAATTGCCATTTCCGGTTCCGTCCGCTTTGTGTCTGCCATTTTGATAGTCATCTCATACTGTGTTATGCCAAATGGACTGATAGTGCACTTTTTGTTGTTTCTAATGCTTGCCAGGTCCCTAAAATTTTTAGTTTTTGTTACTTTTTGTATCTCCAACAAGGTTCTTATTTATCAGAATTAAACTCAGGAGAGGCCAGAGAAACCCTTTTAAATTCATAAAATTCGTTTTCGGCCGGGGGCCTTCGCCCCCCTGGACCCCCCACCAGGGCGCTGCCCCTGGACCCCGCCGGGGCCTTGGCGGCCCCTGGACCCCGGCCTTAAAAAAAGTTCAGTCTTGGAACAATTTTGGGCTCCCACCCATGCTTTTTATATTTAGTCAAGTTTTGACTAAATATTTTAACATCGAGGGGGAATCGAAACGAGGGTCGTGGTGTATGTGCGTCTGTCTGTCTGTGTGTGTGTGTAGAGCGATTCAGACTAAACTACTGGACCGATCTTTATGAAATTTGACATGAGAGTTCCTGGGTATGAAATCCCCATACGTTTTTTTCATTTTTTTGATACATGTCTTTGATGACGTCATATCCGGCTTTTCGTGAAAGTTGAGGCGGCACTGTCACGCCCTCATTTTTCAACCAAATTGGTTGAAATTTTGGTCAAGTAATCTTCGACGAAGCCCGGACTTCGGTATTGCATTTCAGCTTGGTGGCTTAAAAATTAATTAATGACTTTGGTCATTAAAAATCTGAAAATTGTAAAAAAAAATTAAAATTTATAAAACGATCCAAATTTACGTTTATCTTATTCTCCATCATTTGCTGATTCCAAAAACATATAAATAAGTTATATTCGGATTAAAAACAAGCTCTGAAAATTAAATATATAAAAATTATTATCAAAATTAAATTGTCCAAATCAATTTAAAAACACTTTCATCTTATTCCTTGTCGGTTCCTGATTCCAAAAACATATAAATATGATATGTTTGGATTAAAAACACGCTCAGAAAGTTAAAACAAAGAGAGGTACAGAAAAGCGTGCTATCCTTCTTAGCGCAACTACTACCCCGCTCTTCTTGTCAATTTCACTGCCTTTGCCATGAGCGGTGGACTGACGATGCTACGAGTGTACGGTCTTGCTGAAAAATGGCATTGCGTTCAGTTTCATTCTGTGAGTTCGACAGCTACTTGACAAAATATTGTATTTTCGCCTTACGCGACTTGTTATTCTTTCGCTCTTCCCAGATTGGTTAAGATGTTTCAAACCAAGACGTTCGCGTTGACGTACACGTTCACCTTCAAATGAAAACGTCTTTGAAAACAGTGTAAAACGGATTAAAATATATATAATCTAACTAGTGTACACGACCATGCTTCATGAAAACACCCATGCTTCGTGAATAAAGGTCTCACTAGCTGTTAACGGATTCTAAATTGCTTACTGCACATTTCTCCAACGTCAAGTGTTAGGTTGAGACGCGCATCCTCATGTGAAACCTTTAATGTGTTTGTTTTTCCCTGGCGGGATGTGTAAAGGCGCCAAAAGCTCATATCTCCCGTTTTACTATAAGAAAGCTCATATCTCCCGTTTTACTATAAGAAAGCTCATATCTCCCGTTTTACTATAAGAAACCTCATTTTTAGCACACACCGTATGCGCCCCAATTCCAAGCTACTCACCAAATGTCAGCTCAATTGAACCCAGAGTACCAGAGATTCAAGTCTAAGCCGAAGTGTGACAAACCAACACGCCATGTAAAGGCGGCGTAAAAATCTTCGGCGGCTTATTCCTGCCATTTGTTTTGGTTTAAACAGTATTTTATTCAAATACATAGATACAAAGCCATGGGGTGTATGATGTCATAAAGGTGCACGACAAGATGAACTTATAAATGTGCCATTTGTTTTTGTTTTTCTGTCCTCGTAACATGGTGAATTAAAATGTTAGGCGCTCTGGTCCTGTCATTATTAAGCTCTTTTGACCTCGAAGGATAGTGAATACAATCTTCGGCGCTCTCATCCTGCCTTTACGCTCCGTTCCTCCGATCTCAGTCAGGACATCCGCGAAGGGCTGTTTACTTCGATCTCCGCAATAAGGTCAGAAGGCACAACAGTTTATCCTGCCTTGGATCGAATTGCACGCGAGTAAGGTGTGTGTGTGTGTGTGGTGGTGCGCGCGTGCGTGCTTGCGTGTGTGTGTGTCTGTATGCGATTGTGTGTCTGTGTGCGTGTGTGTGTGTTTTACTGTTAAAATAACGTCGCTTCAAGGGAAAAACAGAATCAAGCTAGTCCAGTTCCTGTTATGTCCTAGATTCACCCGTTACAGTTGCGAATATAATAACTTTCATAGGGGCCGCAGTGTCTTGAAAAAGCCGTAAAGTAACCCGATGTTTTCAAAAAGAAACTTGTTACTAAAACAGAAGAGTCACAGTAGTGCAGATTAATCGTTTAGTCAAAAAGGAAACCAAGTGCAGGGGGGGGGGGGGGGGGTGGGGGGGGGGGGGGCAGGGTGTACAAGTTATTAACTGGTGGCAAGCAGGAAAAGTAATTTAAAATTGGTGCTGCGTTTAACGAGAAATGTGGCCCCAAAAAAAGGCTACAGCCCCGGGGGGATGGCGGATGCGTTAAGGCGTTACAAAAGAGCCAGGGGGGAAGCTGACGAGCGGGCAGGGAAGGGTTCTAATTTTAACGTCCTCACAGGTCGTTAGGACCTATTAGGGACATGGTTTTTATTACATTTAGTCAAGTTATGACTAAATGTTTTAACATCGAGGGGGGAATCGAGACGAGGGTCGTGGTGTATGTGTGTGTGTGTGTGTGTGTGTGTGTGCGTGTGTGTAGAGCGATTCAGACCAAACTACTGGACCGATCTTTATGAAATTTGACATGAAAGTTCCTCGGTATGATATCCCCATACGTTGTTTTCATTTTTTTGATAAATGTCTTTGATGACGTCATATCCGGCTTTTCGTGAAAGTTGAGGCGGCACTGTCACGCCCTCATTTTTCAACCAAATTGGTTGAAATTTTGGTCAAGTATTGTTCGACGAAGCCCGGACTTCGGTATTGCATTTCAGCGTGGTGGCTTAAAAATTAATTAATGACTTTGGTCATTAAAAATCTAAAAATTGTAAGAAAATTATTTCTTTTATAAAACGATCAAAATTTACGTTCATCTTATTCTCCATCATTTGCTGATTCCAAAAACATATAAATATGTTATATTCGGATTAAAAACAAGCTCTGAAAATTAAATATTTTTTTCGAAATCAATTTAAAAACACTTTCATCTTATTCCTTGTCGGTTCCTGATTCCAAAAACATATAGATATGATATGTTAGGATTAAAAACACGCTCAGAAAGTTAAAACGAAGAGAGGTACAGAAAAGCGTGCTATCGTTCTCAGCGCAACGTACTACCCCGCTCTTCTTGTCAATTTCACTGCCTTTGCTGTGAGCGGTGGACTGACGATGCTACGAGTATACGGTCTTGCTGCGTTGCATTGCGTTCAGTTTCATTCTGTGAGTTCGACAGCTACTTGACTAAATGTTGTATTTTCGCCTTACGCGACTTGTTGTATTTTGGGGGATGTTGACGATGGCTTGATCTTAGCTTGGTGCGGAATCATCAGTGATCATAGTATGGGGACTATTGTTGATGTCTCAGTCGGTGTCAGGGAATGATTGCTGGTTTGGTTAAAAGTCTAAATGCTTGTAGACCAAGGCCTTGTTTTTCAGTGACACGAAGAGTCATTGGTTGCATGGTTAGAGACTTTTGTTTGTAACCGCTCTGATCGTCATTGGGTGCAGTATCAGGGACTCTATTGCTTGTAACCACAATGTTAAAAGCTGTTGGGTGCAGTATCAGGGATTCTATTGCTTGTAACCACAACGCTCAAAGCTGTTTGGTGCAGTATCAGGGACTTGTGTATGCAACCACACTGATCGTCATGGGATACAGTACGAGTACGTATCAGATTATTATTTGTAACCGTACCACGTCTCATTTAGTACGGTGTCACAATCACGGACAATTGTAGGTGTCCACATGCAGAAGCAGGGACTACATTTTGCTGGTATGCACAGTAGCCAACATGCAGCATATCAAGGACTACTATTTGAATAACAGTCATTGTTGTATAGCAGTCATTGTTGTATAACAGTCATTGTTGTATAACAGTCATTGTTGTATAACAGTCATTGTATAACAGTCATTGTTGTATAACAGTCATTGTATAACAGTCATTGTTGTATAACAGTCATTGTTGTATAACAGTCATTGTTGTATAACAGTCATTGAATAACAGTCATTGTTGTATAACAGTCATTGGGTGCAATACAGAGGATTGTTGCGGGTATAGTACAGGTACCCTGTTGCGGGATTGTTGCCATTGTGCGTGTGGGGTAAAAAGCTAATTCCTTTAATCTCATATACGCTTCCTAGTATCGGACACATGCACTCAATAATTCCCTTTGCTCTGTCCGAGGAACTGTTGCTGGCTGATATTTTGTGTGTGTGTGTTTCGTTATTTTATACTCAGTATCGTGGACAAGTCTTTGCGTCTCAGTAAGGCTTGGAGTCATTGGCATTGCGGGTGCAGTACAAGGGATGAATTATGGATATCTTACGGGTCAATTATTGCGGGATCAAATGCAGGTGTGCGTATTATGGAAAACGTACATGCGTATTCCTTTGACTATGACCTCAGATCGGCCAGACCGCTGATCTATCCACTTCGCTATGGCCGACAATTGCTGATAGGTCAGTAGTGGCTCGGGATATGATGGACTCTCGGTACGGTTGAAAACGACGTTAAACACCAAATTAAAAAAAAAATTTAAACATTTAAAAAAATGGACTCTCGCCTGTCGAAGATGTTAGCCGTTTCGGCTTGATACACTCTGAACACATTTTCTGCAACCGGTTTTGAACAGAGTAGGACATAGTAATAGTTCTACTGAACACTAGTGTTTACCATGTGTGCTACTTTCGCTAGTAATAGTTCCACTGAACACTAGTGTTTACCATGTGTGCTACTTTCGCTAGTAATAGTTCTACTGAACACTAGTGTTTACCATGTGTGCTACTTTCGCTAGTAATAGTTCTACTGAACACTAGTGTTTACCATGTGTGCTACGTTTGCTAGTAATAGTTCTACTGAACACTAGTGTTTACCATGTGTGCTACGTTTGCTAGTAATAGTTCTACTGAACACTAGTGTTTACCATGTGTGCTACGTTTGCTAGTATAACTATGTAGTGTGTCACACTATGTTCAAAACTGGTTACAGAAAGTGTGTTCAAAAGTGAACATTTGAATTTAGAATTGATTTGCAGCTTTTTTCGTGACAAGAGATCTATTGAGAACCAGAAATATTATTTTCCTGTATCTGTTCTTGCTCGTGCTTGTAATAAATGAGCTACTTTATAACTTGTGGTGTAGTTGTATCCGGCAGGATAACACACTCCATTGACTGACCTCTCTCACCCCGTGTCAGTTGCATGTGCGTGCGTACCACATTCCAAGGACGTTTTTACAACGGTATCAGCTAATGAACAGGTCAGCAATGCAGTATCAGGGATAACTATACAGTCAGCCAGTTCTCGGCGTCAAAAGGTTTGGCTAATCTTGTTGGCCGGCACTGCATCAAGATAATTATGTAATTATACTCACGTATACTTGTTGGCATCGATATATGTGTGCTACTCTTGCTGGTCACGACCAGGTGTAGTCGCACTGGACACGGCATTACAAAGGCATTTGACCTGCATAACGATGTGGAGTGAAGGCATGTTGTTTGACTGAATGGGATGTGATGTTGTTTGACTGAATGGGATGTGATGTTGTTTGACTGAATGGGATGTGATGTTGTTTGACTGAATGGGATGTGATGTTGTTTGACTGAATGGGATGTGATGTTGTTTGACTGAATGGGATGTGATGTTGTTTGACTGAATGGGATGTGATGTTGTTTGACTGAATGGGATGTGATGTTGTTTGACTGAATGGGATGTGATGTTGTTTGACTGAATGGGATGTGATGTTGTTTGACTGAATGGGATGTGATGTTGTTTGACTGAATGGGATGTGATGTTGTTTGACTGAATGGGATGTGATGTTGTTTGACTGAATGGGATGTGATGTTGTTTGACTGAATGGGATGTGATGTTGTTTGACTGAATGGGATGTGATGTTGTTTGACTGAATGGGATGTGATGTTGTTTGACTGAATGGGATGTGATGTTGTTTGAATGAATGGGATGTGATGTTGTTTGAATGAATGGGATGTGATGTTGTTTGACTGAATGGGATGTGATGTTGTTTGACTGAATGGGATGTGATGTTGTTTGACTGAATGGGATGTGATGTTGTTTGACTGAATGGGATGTGATGTTGTTTGACTGAATGGGATGTGATGTTGTTTGAATGAATGGGATGTGATGTTGTTTGAATGAATGGGATGTGATGTTGTTTGACTGAATGGGATGTGATGTTGTTTGACTGAATGGGATGTGATGTTGTTTGACTGAATGGGATGTGATGTTGTTTGACTGAATGGGATGTGATGTTGTTTGACTGAATGGGATGTGATGTTGTTTGACTGAATGGGATGTGATGTTGTTTGAATGAATGGGATGTGATGTTGTTTGAATGAATGGGATGTGATGTTGTTTGACTGAATGGGATGTGATGTTGTTTGACTGAATGGGATGTGATGTTGTTTGACTGAATGGGATGTGATGTTGTTTGACTGAATGGGATGTGATGTTGTTTGAATGAATGGGATGTGATGTTGTTTGAATGAATGGGATGTGATGTTGTTTGACTGAATGGGATGTGATGTTGTTTGACTGAATGGGATGTGATGTTGTTTGACTGAATGGGATGTGATGTTGTTTGAATGAATGGGATGTGATGTTGTTTGACTGAATGGGATGTGAGTACGAAGGTGTGATTTTCTTCATGTGATAGGATCCAGTTTTACTGTGTTATTAATTGTGTGTGACTACCCCAAAGGGGGAAAAAACCACCCAACCGTTTGTAGCCACGATCAGACAATCAGTTGTATTGTATTGTAATTTGTATTGTGTTATACCGTCCGGCTCAGTGCACAGACTTTGATGGCATGCCTTTATCTGTGATAATGATTTCATTGACATCAAGTAGTCTCGGAAGTTGGAATAAACTGCAAAGCGCGTGCTAGTACGGTACTTTTCGGAAGAGGGTAGGAACTTTGATCTTTGGCCCTACTAGCAAACTGATGAACTTCTGATGTTCAGTAACGCCGCGGCTCTTGTGACTTATGTGTTCGGCAATGTTACGCACAGTGAATTCTCTGTGGTAAACCTCATCAGTGAACACAGTGAATATTGTCGTGTTTGAAAAGGAAATTTCATTAATAACCTGGTCCAGAGTATATCAGCCAACTCGGCAACTGCTGTTTTTATTCACCCAACGTTTACTTTCTGTGAAATCTCATTTCTTGTTGGGGACGGATGAAGAGGGTTTGCCTTTGTGTGAGTGTAGTCGACGATCTTAATATTACGATCAGAGACTGTGTGTACTCTAGTCTCTTTTACGATTAAGCAGTCTAAAGAACTACAAATAGAGGCTACGACTTGTTGAGTTGTGTTGGAGAATAATGTGAGTGTGTGTGCCACCTCTTGGTCTCAATATCACGACGTCATGACTGCCTTTGTAATTCGGCATGGAAAAAAAGTGGCGGGGGATGGGGTCTGTTAATGGCTTGATGGCTGACAAAGTCTTGTGTCAATGTCCGTGTGAGGAAAGGGAGGGAGAGGGGGGGGGGGGGGCGTTGAGTGTGCAGCGTGGCTTGGGTGGGAGGAGAGATAAATGTGTTCGTAGATTTGATAGCTTAATCCTGGAGGAAAAGTACAGTCTAACTCGTGTCCGAAAGCTTATCCATATGTACGCTACCAGGAACTACCAGAATATTTTCCCTGAGTCATGGTTGGGGGGGGGGGGGGGGGGTCAACCTCCCCCGTCACATATTTTGTACCGCACCGTATAAAAGTGTGCCAGCCCCCCAGTTCTACTTTACCCTTCACACACAGTCACACGGTAAACCACTCTCTCCCTATATCGATTCAGTCTTCGTGCCGCACTTGTATTTTTAACCATTTCACTCGCCTGTGCTTGTGTCAACGCGATTCGCCGGCTAGCGGTGTTCTTGTCCTATATATCACTTACCCGACCTTTTCTGTTCCATTGCCAGCTGATTTGTCGGACATGAGTCTTCTGGCACGTTCCGTTTTTCACATGTCGGCTGTCTTCTGTTGCCGGTGTCATATGTAGAATCAATATTAGCCGTGGCACCTGTTCTGTCGCCTGCATGTGTGGTTTTAATATAAGTATTGTAGCCTGTCGGCTTTAAAAACGGAAATGTGTGTCTCTTCTGGATCTGAGTTGATAAACTATTCCTGACTCGGTGTCGCAACTTGAAATCTGAGTTGACAGTAAAGAGAATCTTTGACACTCTGTATATTCTAACGTGAAT